>NC_043010.1:28590552-28595552 GCF_006345805.1 Octopus sinensis
GCATGTAACCTTTTAATCTACAACTCTAACTTCAGGAAGCCAGACAATCACCTAATAACCTATCAATCAGGTGACTCCGCTAGTCAGATTGATTTCATCCTCACCAGACAGTGGAGCGCAGGGTTTATCTAAAATACAAAGACCTTCCCAGGTGAAGAATGTACCCCCAGCATAGACTAGTCATTAATGACTTTAGACTCAAGGCCAGAAGGATTCCAAGAAGCAGACCAATCCAGAAAAGAAGGTTTTGGAAGCTAAAGAACCCTTCACATGATCAGAGATTTAGGGACATCCTCATCAAGAAATTTGATGAGAGGGAGGAGGAGCTACAGACCTTTGAGATAGAGGGAAACTGGAAATTCCTACGGGACAGCTTACTGTGTGCTACAGACCAAGTCTGCAGATGGTGCAAAGTCCCTTCCAGACCTAGAGTCACGTGGTGGTGGAATAATATGGTAGGCAAAGCCATTAGAACAAAGAAACAGGCCTGGAAAGCCTGGAAGGGTGGGGGTAGCAGGGAACTGTACCAGGTAGCCAAAAGGGAGGCTGGGCGGCAGGTATACATAGCCAAGGACAAAGCAGAAAAGAAGTTTACCAATGTCCAGCAATGTGAGGACCAAAGAACTGAGGTATTTCGGATTGCAAGACAGTGTGTGAGAGAAAATTGTGATGTCACAGGAGAGAAATGTGTCCGCATGGATGATGGTGCACTTGCTTTTAATGATTTGGAAAAGAAAGAGGCTTGGAGAAGCCACTATGAAAGACTGCTGAACATGGACAATGAATGGGAGGAGGATAGCCTGCCAAATGTTGACTCAGTAGAGGGACCAGCTATCTGAATAGATAGCACCCTGGTAGATAAAGTAATTAAGGGTATGAAGCCAGGAAAAGCCCCTGGCCCATCAAGAATCACTGTTGAGGTGCTTAAAACATCTGGTGGCATGGGCTATGGCTTAGTCACCCACATTGTAAACCAAGTAATTCATGATGTAGTCATACCCAATGACTAGCGTAGCAGCACCATAGTCAACTGCTACAAGGGTAAAGGTGATGCTTTAGATAGAAATAACTACAGGGGTATCAAACTGCTGGATCAGGTGATGAAAGTCACGGAGAGGGTTATAGCCCAACTAATTTGGGAGAGAGCCAGTTTAGATGAGATGCAGTTTGGGTTCGTGCCAGGGAAAAGCACCACTGATGCTATATTTCTGGTATGGTAACTGCAGGAAAAATACCTAGCCAAAGATAAACCCCTATACTTGGTTTTTGTGGACTTAGAGAAATCCTTTGACAGGGTCCCACAATCTCTTATCTGGTAGGCAATGTGGAAACTGAGGATTGATGAATGGTTTGTAAGGGCTGTACAGGCCCTATACAGAGATGCTGTGAGTAAGGTTAGGGTTGGCAATGAGTATAGTGAAGAATTCCGGGTAAAAGTAGGGATCCACTAAGGATCAACCCATATCCCCTTCTTATTCATCATAGTCCACCAGGCAATAACAGAGGAATTCAAGACAGGATGCCCCTAGGAGCTCCTCTATGCTGATGACCTGGCCCTCAGCTGAATCACTACCAGAACTAAAGAAGAAACTAGGTGTGGAAGCAAGGTTTAGAATCAATGTTGCAAAGACCAAAGTTCTAGTAAGTAGGAAGGTGAACGCATCACACACCCCTTCAGGTAGGTAGCCCTGCTCGATCTGTAGAAAAGGTATAGGTAGAAACTCCATAAGATGTACCCAGTGTAAGGTATGGACACATAAGAGATACAGGGAGATTAACCGGAAACCTAGCTTTCATGTACAGCAGATGCACAGGGGCAATAAACACCACAGATGCTCAGAAAACATTCCATCACATGCCCAGAAGACAATCTAGAAGTAGTTGGTAGCTTCTGCTACCTAGGTGACCAAGTCTGTAGTAGAGGTAGATACTCAGAGGGTGTTACCACTAGAATAAGAATAGCCTGGACAAAGTTCAGAAAGCTTCTACCCCTACTGGTGACAAAGGGCTTCTTGCTCAGAGTGAAAGGTAGATTGTACGATGCATATGTGTGAACTGCCATGCTCCACAGCAGTGAAACATGGGCTGTGACTGCTGAAAACATGCGTAGGCTTGAGAGGAATGAAGCTAGCATGATCCGCTGGATTTGTAATGTCAGTGTGTACACATGACAGAGTGTAAGCACCCCGAGAGAAATATTGGACATAAGAAGCATTGGATGTGGTGTGCAAGAGAGACGTTTGCATTAGTATGGTCATGTACTATGGATGGATGAGGAGAGATGTGTGAAGAAGTGCCACTCTCAAACAGTGGAAGGAATCCAAGATAGAGAGATACCCAGGAAGACATGGGGTGAGGTGGTGAAGCATGATCTTCGAACGTTGGGCCTCACAGAGGCAATGACAAAAGACTGAGACGTCACAGAGGCAAGGACAAAAGACTGAGACCACTGAAGATATGCTGTGACTAAGAAGACCCGGCAAATAAAGTGAATTCATGCACCAGTGTCGCATAAACAGCCCCCTCAAAAGTACATTGGCTCATCAGGCGACATGCCATGCATGAGGGGACCTATTGAGTCAAGTACATCAAAATCAAATGGATATTGAAGTTGTGGTCCCCATGCCGGTGGCACGTAAAAAGCACCGTCCAAACTTGGCCGATGCCAGCACCGCCTTGACTGGCTTCCGTGCTGGTGGCATGTAAATGCGACCAACTGATCGTGGTCATTGCCAGCCCCCTCTGGACCTCTGTGAGTGGCATGTAAAGAGCATCCACTACACTCCCAGAGTGGTTAGCGTTAGGAAGGGCATCGAGCTGTAGAAACACTGCCAGATCAGACTGGAGCCTGGTGCAGCCTCCTGGCTTCCCAGACCCCATACATATATATATATGTATGTATGTATGTATGTCTATGTATATGTGTGTATATATATGTATGTATATATATATATGTGTGTGTATGTATGTATATATATATATATGTATGTATATATATATATATGTGTATGTATGTATGTGTATATGTATATATGTATGTATATATGTGTATGTATATGTATGTATATATATGTTTGTATATATGTATGTATATATAAATATATATATGTGTGTGTATATATATATATATATACACACACACACACGTGTATATTTGTATGGGTATAATACGTATATATATATTCTTGTATTTGTTTAAGTCATTTAACTGCAGCCATGCTGGAGCACTGCCTTTAGTCGTACAAATTGACCCCATGATTTATTCTTTGTAAGCCTATCTATTCCCCTCATTTGCCGAACCACTAATTTACAGGGATGTAAACACACCAACATTGTATGTCAGGAGATGGTGGTGGGGACAAACACAGCTGCACAAACATATACAAATATATATATGTATATGTATATATATACACGAAGGCCTTCTTTCAGTTTCCGTCTACCAAATCCACTCACAAAGCTTTGGTTGGCCTGAGGCTATAGTAGAAGACACTTGCTGAAGGTGCCATGCAGTGAGACTGAACCCGGTACCATGTTGGTAAGCAAGCTACTTACCACACAGTCACACCTGCACGCGGAGTGGTTGGCGTTAGGAAGGGCATCCAGCCGTAGAAACACTGCCAGATCTGACTGGGCCTGACGAAGCCTTCCAGCTTCACAGACCCCAGTTGACCCGTCCAACCCATGCTAGCATGGAAAGCGGACGCTAAACGATGATGATGATGATGATGATATATATATGTATACAAATCTTTTTTTTTCCTTAATAAAATGAATGTATATGTACAAAGGAAGCTGAAATTTTAGGTTCAAATGCTCTTACTTAATTCTGGCTAACATTTGACGTAGATCAGATCTGTTTTTTGTGAGTAATTGAGAATTTACTGAAATTGGCTGTCTGAAGTTGTTATGCAAATGTTGCTCTGCGTATCAGGAGAATTAAAATATATGAACCCATTATGAACTTTTTACTTATTCAGAGCAATGTTTTAATATATAGTTGAAGCAATTTACATGTTCATATAACGACCTTTCTTTTCAATCAACATTACTACTCTGTTGTCCATTGAATTTGTTAATTTTCCAATTTGATCTGGCAAAAAGGCGGCAAGCTGGCAGAAATGTTAGCATGCTGGGCAAAATGCTCAGCGGTATTTCAACTGTCTTTACGTTCTGAGTTCAAATTCTGCTGATGTCGACTTTGCCTTTCATCCTTTCAGGGTTGATAAATTAAGTACTAGTTGTGTACTGAGGTCGATCTAATCAACTGGCCCCCTCCCCAAAACTTTTGGGCCTTGTGCCTAGAGTAAAAAAGAATTTGATCTGGTGAAACTGCAGCTGTAATACTTTGTATAGCATCCCACAGTTCTACCTTACTGTTTTACTTATTCATAGAAATTCTGTTTGTCGATTGACCTGAGGTTTACTTTTGGGTTCAAGTCAGGACTTGACGGTGGCCACTCCATTATCTTGTCTTTAGCAAATCATTTGCGCTGAAGAAACTCATGAGTTAGGTGAGAAGCATGTCATGGAGTATTGTCATGCATAAACATAGACTTTATCTTGAAACTGTGAGGCTATTCAAAGAAAGTTTGATCCAAGAATTCACAATAATTAATATTGTTGGGTTTTACACTTTCGTCAACTTAAAATGGTCCAATGATTGTTCTATTAACAATACCAGCCCATATCATTACACCACCACCTCCTTGTGGCCATCTTCTCGTCATATATATGTATATAGATATATATATATATTATATATATGTATATATATATATGTATATATATATGTATATATATATATAATATGTATATATATATGTGTATGTATATATATGTATAATATATATATATATGTATAATATATATATATATATATTATATGTATATATATATATATGTATATATTATATATATGTATATATATATATAATGTATATATATATAATATGTATATATATATATATGTATTATATATATATATATATAGATATATA
>NC_043010.1:28598052-28645552 GCF_006345805.1 Octopus sinensis
CCCATACTCGAGCATATCCCAGAAACAGCTGTAATTTTTTAATTTCTTCCTGTAATAATATCGTATATGACATGAGATGTTTGCCTTGACTTAATGTTTGCCATCCTGTTTAACAATTATGTATCTGTTGCATCTGAAATCTGCAATGGCCCCCATATCTACCATCTCGCCTATAACCTTGGAGACCCAGTAATCCATTATAGCACCTGTGAACTAAACCCCCATACTTTGTATGTATATATGTGTGTGTATCATCATCATCAACGTTTAACGTCCGCTTTCCATGCTGGATGATTTGACTGAGGGCTAGCAAGCCAGAAGACTGCACCAAGCTCCAATCTGATCTAGCAAAGTTTCTACAGGTGGATGCCCACATCTATATATGTCTCTCTCTATATATATGTATGTATATTCTACCAGCTGATGTATGTCGTTTTTGTATCCTCTTCATTTTCTTATTTGCTGTATAAATTAAGGGTAAACCACTTTTTACCCCACCCATGTATAACACTCAATTGTGAGATTGCCATGCAATAACCAGCACTTGGGTATGAATAATTGGGTACACTACCAGCAGTATATTGGATAGATGCTATCCTTTGATTGGTTTCCCAACCTCTAACTCATACAGAAATATATGTGTGTATATATAGTGTAAGCTATGGACACATAAGAGGTGCAGCAATATCACAGGAAGGCTAACTGAGAAAATAGTTCTTGTATGTGGCAGGTGCTCAGGAGCAATAAACACTGAAGACGTGCAGAGAACAACTTCCGTCACATTTCAGGGAGAAAAACTAGAAGTAGGGTGCACTGAAAGTGTAGCTACTAGAATAAGAATAGCCTTGGCAAAGTTCAGAGAGCTCTTACCTCTGCTGGTGACAAAGGGCCTCTCGCTCAGAGTAAAAGGGAGACTGTATGACGCATGTGTACGAACAGCCATGCTACATGGCAGTGAAACATGGGCCGTGACTGCTGAGGATATGCGTAAGCTCGCAAGGAACGAAGCTAGTATGATCTGATGGATGTGTAATGTCAGTGTGCATACTCGACAGAGTGTAAGTACCTTGAGAGAAAAGTTGGACCTTACAAGCATCAGATGTAGTATGCAAGAGAGACAACTGCACTGGTATGGTCATGTGGCGAGAATAGATGAGGATAGCTGTGTGAAAACGTGCCACACCCTAGCGGTTGAGGGAACCTGTAGAAGAGGTAGACCCAGGAAGACATGAGATGAAGTGGTGAAGCACAATCTTTGAACATTAGGCCTCACTGAGGCAGTGACCAGAGACCGAGACTTTTGGAAATATGCTGTGCTTAAGAAGACCTGGCAAGCCAAGCGAGACCATAACCTTGTGGCCTAAGCCAGGGATGTAACCAGCCTACTTATGCATACCTTCCCTTCATTGGACACTGCTTGCGAAGACCTGTTGAGGCAAGTGAAATCGAAATCAAATTCAATGACTGGCATCCGTACTAGTGTGTGTACATGTATATATATGTGTGTGTATATGTGTATATATATATATTATATATATATATCATCATCATCATCATTTAGCATCCGTTCTCCATGCTAGCATGGGTTGGACGGTTCAACTGGGGTCTGTGAAGCTGGAAGGCTTCATCAGGCCCAGTCAGATCTGGCAGTGTTTCTACGGCTGGATGCCCTTCCTAACGCCAACCACTCCGTGAGTGTAGTGGGTGCTTTTTACGTGCCACCTGCACAGGTGCCAGACAGAGCTGGCAAACGGCCACGAACGGATGGTGCTTTTACGTGTCACCGGCACGGGGGCCAGGCGAGGCTGGCAACGGGCACGAACGGATGGTGCTTTTACGTGTCACCGGCACGGGGGCCAGGCGAGGCTGGCAACGGAGACGAACGGATGGTGCTTTTACATGTCACCGACATGGGGGCCAGACAGGGCTGGCAAACGGCCACGAACGGATGGTGCTTTTACGTGTCACCGGCACGGGGGCCAGACAGAGCTGGCAAACGGCCACAAACGGATGGTACTTTTACGTGTCACCGGCACGGGGGCCAGGCCAGGCTGGCAACGAACACGAACGGATGGTGCTTTTACGTGCCACCTACACGGGGGCCAGACAGGGCTGGCGAACGGCTACGAACGGATGGTACTTTTACGTGTCACCTGCACGGGGGCCCTGATGTTGATCGACCTCAATTTGGTTTGATCTTGATTTTGACTGTTCTCACTGGTCTTGCCGGGTTTTCTCACGCACAGCATACCTCCAAAGGTCTCGGTCACTGGTCATTTCCTTGGTGAGACCTAAAGTTCGAAGGTCGTGCTTCATATATATATATATATATACAGGTATGCAGGAAGTAAATAGACGCCTTTAATTTCCAAAATCTTTTATTTAATATGCAAAGCGAACAATTGAAATGTAATTGATAGGTAGGACTTCATACTTTAGTATTTAGATGACATTCCCTTTGCAGTTTTTAATTCAGAAACTCTTTTTGGCATTGAACTGATGAGCTTTGTGATTGTCTCTTGTGGAATTTCTGCCCACTTTTCATGCAACAATTGAAACAATTCATCTTTAGATTTAGTTTCTGTTGAGTTTTTCATATAGCTCTATCTAGTATGTTCCAAAGATTTTCAATTGTGTTCATGTCAGGAGATTGGCTCAGCCAAGGAAGCTTTTTGATCCCATTTTCAGTCAACCATTGTTGACTTCTTTTCGCTGTGTAGCACGGAGCCCCATCTTCCATGAATAAAAACTCATTTTTCGTTATGTTCTCATGTGAATACATTGGAAGTAGTCCTTGCTATGGTTCCAACCCCCTCCATTTGATAGATCGGTACCTCCAATGCTTCGATTGGTCATCACGCGGGACGAAGTCAAACGTGTTATTCAAGGCCTCGATGTCAACAAGGGTCACGGCCCTGACGGCATACACCCATGGGTTATCAAAGCGTTGGCTCCGGTCATCTGCGAGCCCTTAACACGTCTATTCAATATGTCATTGGCGACGGGTGTTATACCTGCGGACTGGAGAACAGCGATAATCTGCCCAATTTTCAAGAAAGGGAGCTGCGAAGACCCGCTTAACTACCGACCGGTTTCCCTTACATCAATAATCAGCAAGATGTTCGAAACCATCCTTAAGAAAAGTATGATGCTCCACCTCCAAAACACAGCCTCTATCTCTGATTCCCAACACGGCTTCGTGCCGAAGAGATCATGCTTGACCAATTTACTGGTAATGGAAGAATTGGTGACGCGCATCCTTGATGATAGTGATGCTGTTGACATCGTTTTATTGGACTTTGCCAAAGCTTTTGACTCGGTAAACCACCGCCTATTACTTGTCAAGCTTCAAGCATATAGTTTCCATCCGGATATTGTACGATGGGTTGGTGCCTTCCTCTCAGATCGCTCCTTCCAAGTTCAAGTTGATGGTTTGCGGTCCGACGTCTCCAGTGCAAGCAGTGGCGTGCCTCAAGGTTCAGTGCTTGGGCCCTTATTGTTCTTAGTCTTCATAAATGACTTGCCCGACGACCTCACGCAACACACCATTCTATTTGCCGACGATGTCAAACTGGTCGCTCCTCGCGGTGATATAGAGGATCTTCATCGATGCCTCCACCAAATTTGGAGGTGGTCTAACGAATGGGACCTGTGTCTGAACGTGTCAAAGTGCTGTCATCTGCCTGTTGGCTCTCCTCCTGCAACTCAACTTGATTTCAAGCCGGGTCGTCTGCTGCTGGAGAGGACCGATCAGGTAAAGGACCTGGGTATCTTGGTGGATTCCTCCTTTTCGCCTTCGGCCCAGTGCGTCCATGCTGCCAACAAAGCACGCGGAATTCTGTTCTTGATTCGACGGTCATTCGGAATGCTCACAGCAGCCATATTCCTACCACTCTATGTCACGCTGGTGAGACCCATATTGGAGTACGGAATTCAAGCCTCTTCTCCTTATCTCCTCAAAGACATACAGCATCTCGAAAGAGTCCAGAAGCTGGCTACCCGCATGGTTCATGGTCTCAAAAATTTTTCCTATGAAGAAAGGCTGAGGACGCTCGACCTTTATTCTCTAGAAAAACACCGCCGCCGTGGTGATCTCATTCTCGCCCACAACATCATAAGTGGAAAGTGTAACCTCTCGAAAGAGCTGTTCTTCACTCCTGCTTCAGAGCGTCGGCTGCGGGGTCATTCCGAAAAGCTCTACCTGCGACGATTTCATCTCAATCGAAGGAGAGGAGCTTTCTCCGTCCGGGTTGCGGATCCGTGGAACAAGCTGCCAGACGAGATGGTGAAGATGCCGACGACCGCTTTGTTCAAAGCCTCACTTGACCTCAAGTGGCCTGAACTCTTTACATGAACACCACCCTGTACTTAACTCCATGTCCCCCTACATGGCCTTGCTATTTGCTTTTGAGCCAAATTAACTAACTAACTAACTAACTAACACATTTGATCAGCTCAGAACGACCGTTGCTGGTGACAACTCCCCATACCATTACAGAGATACTGCCATGTTTCACAGTTGGTTGGAGTTGTTTCAAATCAAATACTTGATTGGGAAGCCTCCAGACCCAAACATGTCCACTGTCTGAAAATAATGCAAATCTGGATTCATCTGAGAAAATCACTCTATCCCAAAATGAACTTGATTTTTCTGACATCTCCTTAGCTCATTTCTTTTTTTTCATGATATTCATTGGTTGAAGGAGAAGTTTTCTTGTAGTTGCTCGTCCATAATACCCAAGCTTATGCAGATATGTAACACACGTTCTTGGACTAAGTTGTTTTGCAATGTCAGAAGCCTTCAAATGGGTTTTCTTTTTCCACAATTCTCTTCAAACAGTGAAGCTTCCTTTCCGAGGACCCAGGTCGGCCAGGACGAGAGTCTGTTGATTCTTTTCCTTGGCTTTTAAATTGCACTATAACTCTATTAACAGTAGCAAGAGGAATTT
Organism: Octopus sinensis; assembly: GCF_006345805.1. Taxonomy (NCBI): domain Eukaryota; kingdom Metazoa; phylum Mollusca; class Cephalopoda; order Octopoda; family Octopodidae; genus Octopus; species Octopus sinensis. The sequence goes on from NC_043010.1 coordinate 28,603,002, forward strand.
GAAAATTTTTGGCAATTTTTTCTGGCTAAGACCAGCTTCAGATTGCCCAGCAATACAACCTCTTTGAAAATCTGACAGTTCTACTGAATTTTTTGTGCATGGTTACTCTTTGCAGATGTTTAATATAATGGCACCTAGAATGAAAAAGAATAATTACATTGTAAATTCTACGCCGCTGAAAACATATTAAAACACTAAGATCAGAAATTTTGAAAATTAAAGGTGTCTATTTACCTCCTATATGTCTGTGTGTGTGTGTGTGTGTGTATATATATATATATATATACGCACACATGTATATATGGTGGAGTTGCCATGTACATCTGCAAAACCTCATAACCCAGGTCCTTTTGTCACACTCAAATTCAGTATGTGACACACTAATTGTACATATAAGACAACCCAATGTAGTTATATGTACTACATATCGCCCTCCAATGCTCAGAATCATGCAGACAAGTTTGAAGACTGCCTTACAAAAATAGAAGTTCTAGTTACATTAGAACAACACATAAGCATACTTTTTATGAGAGACTTCAATCTGCCCAAGAATGGCGCGATGCAAACAAGGACAAGTGAAGTCCCTCATCAAGACTTTGTACATTGAACAAAAAGTACTCAAACCAACTAGGGCAGGTAATATACTGGATCTCTGCTTCACATATAATATGGATCTTGTCCATAATGTGAAAGTGATACTGATGCTACTCTCGGATCACAACATGGTAGAACTGACCATGTACGGATCAAAGGAGACTGCGGACATGCAGCCTACAAGAAACTCTCAAAATCTTTGTAGCTTGAACTTCCATAAGGTAAACTGGAAACAAATTGAGAAAGAGATCCTTAGACAAAATTGGCTTAAATGTCTCTCCTCACTGGACATTGACATGTCAACAATTCATGTCTGTAATGCAAGCCATATGCTACAAATGTGTCACGGAGACAAAGGCCACAAGATCAAAATCTCTGGGGAGAGGAAAATTCTTGGGATGGCATATAAAAATTTCAAATCACTTAAACAAATTGAAAGTAGTGAAAAATCCCGCTTGAAAATACAAATGCTGGAACTTGAAAAAAATCTGCAACTCTCCCATGAAAAAAAAAATAGCAGACAAGGAAGCCTGGGCTACAGACAATATAAAATCTAACTCCAGAGCCTTCTACAAGTTTGCCAAAGAAACAGCTTCAGCGCACTGCAGGATAGGGCCACTCTTTGAAAAAGATGGTTCACTCACAGGAAACCCAATGAGGATAAGTGAAATACTAAATGAGCAATTCAAAAGTATTTTCAATCTTCCAAGCAAGCTGAATGAGGGTAAAATATGTCCTATTCTTAAAGGTGGTAGCAGAGCAGAGGCCAAAAACTACAGACCTATCTCTCTGACCTTGCACATAGCAAAGTCATAGAACAAATAGTCAGAAGAAAACTAATCCCCTTTCCTTGAGGAAAATTAATTGTTGACTGACACTCAACATGATTTCCAACCAGGAAGAAGCTGCCTGACTCAGCTCTTACAGCACTATGACTGGATGTTGAAACAGCTGCTCAATGACTCAAATGTGGAAGTGATATTTCTTGACTTTGTAAAGTCCTTTGATAAAGTCGATCATGGAATGTCACAAACTCCAAATTTGCCATCAGGGTATAGGACAAGATACTGCAAAATAGCCTGGGTTTTAGGGGACCACAGCTCTTCAGCATCCTCCCGAAATGCCTGAGAGGCCTACATGGAGTGGATATAGGTGTTTTCAAAACGAAACTAGACTTTTTACTGTCAAGTGTCCCAGGTGAACCAACTTCACAGCAGGAAGTGCAGATGAGGGCAGCAGCATCAGACTCCCTCATGCACCAAAAGTCAATTTCTAAAATGAATTAGTGAAGTAAAATTGTCTCAGCATAGTGACAGCTCATGAGCTGAAACTAGATCAAATCAAATCAACTCATATGTATATATATATATACATATATATGTGTGCTTGTGTATGTGTGTGTATGAATATGTGTGTGTATGTGTGTATATGCATATATGTATATGGGTGTATATATATATGTATACATGTATATACACATATGTATGTATGTATATATATATATATATATATTATATATATATATATATAATATATATATATATATATATATATATATATACTAGCAGTATCACCCGGCGTTGCTCGGGTTTGTAAGGGAAATAACTATATAAGCATTTTTAGAGATGTAAAGTATAATAGCCATCTCAATATGGCTAACCACAAAGGGGGGTGTTACTGTAGCTTTTTACGTTCTGAGATTTAATAATACATTTTTAGAGAGTTACTTCCCTTATATAATAGCAAAAAAAATGCATTAAAAAGGGGAAAAAATGATGGTAATTTTTTTTTTAAATCGTAGACTCATTGTAGACGAGCACTAATACCCAGAAGGGCTCGATATGAATCACGACTATAAGATACCCGCTTTTGGTTACACTGCACCGCAAAATGTGGGAGTAGTTAGGAATCTAAATCGTAGGAGACAGACACACAACTTCACTTTTATATATAAAGATGTATTGTGGTTTGTTCCCAAACAACACTTATTTTAGTGCTGTTGAAACCTTAATATCCAGGGGCAGCTGATGATGGAGGTATATTGGATTGTTGGTATGGCAGTGGAATAGTATTATAACACATCCTTTTGATACACACACACACATGTATATATATATATATATATGTATTAGCTATTGTGTATATATGTGTGTGTGTGTGTACTAGCTGTTGGACTTGGCGTTGCTTATGTTCTCTGTGTTGAAGTTAAGCCCACCTCTGACCTTGTATTGAAATCTTCTACGTTCCCCATGCCAGCTATTACAAATTAAGATTTTATATCTGGTTCAGCAGGGATTTTACCCGGTTAATGCTTTCGACAAACTCCAGCATATTGGACCATCTGAAATCACAGTCAAACTTTTGGGTGTACCTCAACCCGTTGAGAGTGATGTTTGTTTATTTCTCTCCCCTTAATGCCATCCGCTGTACAGAATTGATCAGTGTATCCACTCTCAGCAAAATCCGAAGTAAAGTGTTAAGGCTATGTATATATGTATGTATATCATCATCATCATCATCATCATCAACATTTAACATCCGTTTTCCATGCTAGCATGGGTTGGACGGTTTTGACAGAGGGCTGGCAACCAGATGGCTGCACCAGGCTCCAGTCTTGATCTGGCAGAGTTTCTACAGCTGGATGCCCTTCCTAACGCCAACCACTCCGAGAGTGTAGTGGGTGCTTTTTACGTACCACCTGCACGGGGGCCAGTCAGGCGGTACTGGCAATGGCAAAGTCCAACAGCTAGTACACACACACACACACACACCACACACACACACATATGTGTGTGTGTGTATGTATAAGTATGTATATATATATATATATGTGTGTGTGTATGTATGTATATGTATATATACATATGTGTGTATGTATATATATATATATATGTATATATGTATTTATGTGTATATATATATATATGTATGTATTTATGTGTGTGTGTATGTATATATATATATAATATATATATATATATATATTATATATATATATATATATATACATACTTTTTTTACTTGTTTCACTCATTTGACTGTGGCCAGTCAATAAGTGCCAGTGTATGAAACTTTGTGACTTCTGCTGATTATTTTTTTTAAATCAGCAAAAATTATTTTGATTTTATTTGATTGTATGACTCAATCACTGTGGTTTAAAAATAGGGATGCCCATTTTGTCATACCATGTCAAATAAATTTAGAGATTACTGGAGAGAACTTGTAGTTTTCCCGTGCTTTTATTCACTCATGGGGAACGCTGTTGAAAACTTTCTAGTAATTAATCCATGAAAGTACTTAAGTTTTTATTCTTTGTATGACAGTTTTTCTAATATTTTGTTACTCATCAGATGGTTTTTACATCGATAGGAGTTCCATTTACTTTCTTTTTGTTCTTGTTTACTTCATTTTAAGTGTACAATTCTTTTAATAAGTATTGAAGTCAAAATTTTGTAAGTTGTGGTAAGGCATGTAATAGGTCTGTAGTTCTTCATTTTTTTGGTTTCTGGTCAATCAATTGGGGATTTTCTAAAATTTTGTATCAGTGTACTCATTACCTTGGCAATTTCCTTTTGCCTCCCTGTGAGTGTATTTAACCAATTATTTGGTACTGGTAGCTGTTTATGCTCCAACAGGGGCAAGACAACCAGATTTCTTTAGACATCTGGAGGTTTACTTTGTAACATCTTGATCTTTAGTGCTAATGGGTGACTGTAGTGCCATCTTGGACGCATGTTTAGATTTGTGTGAAGCTAGCTGTCAGAAGAGAGGCATGCAAAAGCCTTGCAAACCTGCTCAGACATTGTCAACTGTCTAACAGGTACAGACTGGATTTCCTGAATGTGCCAGTGCGGACATGGACAAACTGTATTGGGTCATCTGTTACATAGAGATAGAGTATTCTGTAGGCCAGTACATAAAGATAGTAAAAATTGCCTGCTTTTTAAAATCATCGGCTACACAGACCATTAGTGATCCGTATGGTCAGCTTAGATTTTGTAGGTAAGGAGCTGGTTACTAGAAGCTGATTGTATCACTCCTGGTGTACCAAGCTTACAGAGACCAGATTAGCAAATTACTTATGCAGGCATTGATGGAGTCACCAACAAATAGGGGCAAATAGATTAGAATTGATTAGGTTTAGTAAAGCATTAGTGATAGAAAGGAATAGAAAAGAGAAAAACTTACTTAGAAACTTAGAAGAGGCACTTAGGAAAGGTATCGCAACTGACAAGCTGGGGGCAAGATTGGCTCTGGACCAATTCTTCAGTACTTAGCATGAAGAATGCATTGTTAGGGCTAAGGTGCATGCTCTAAGGGATGAGGAAACAAAAGCCACTTGATGACCCCAAGTGGTAGAGGTGAAACATGGCAACAACGCCACAATTAGGTCTTTGATGAACCAAAATGGGCAGATATGTGCAACATTTCAGCAGCACCTCACCCAACTGTTTGGGACAAATGGCAGTCTGGAATGTAGGATAACTTCAGTGCTTACCTCAATAACATAACACAACTCTTGGCAAGGAGGGTATAGCATTACAAAATGCCTATAACAGCTGTGGAAATATGGGATGTGATGATGGGCTGCATGGGGGAGCAAATCGCCTGGTTGGCATGGTCTGCTCTATGAGCTTTACTTTTATATGCCAAACTTGTGTGGTGGCCTCTTAGTAGATATCTAGTACAACTTGCTGCAGAATGGGAGAATTCCTAATTCTGTGAGTCAAGGAGCAGTGACACTCCTGAGAAAGGACCCCAAAAAGGAAGGTCAAATATAAAAATTTTAGGCCCATAATGCTGCATTCAGCATTATGGTGTTAACAGAGAGGTTGGCACTTGCCGTTGAGGAGCTTATTGGTGATGTGCAAACTTCACCACCCCAAGCAGATACATTCATGACAACTTCCACCTCATGCGATACATCATAGACAGGATGAGTAAAGAATCTGACATAGGTGCAGCTCTGATAAATTTGGATCAGTCTAAAGTCTTTGATAGGGTCAACCACCAACACTTGGCAGCTGTTCTTATGGCAATCAGTTTCAGTCCTATTTTCCATGGCTGAATCACCTTAACGTACAGCGACATCTGCCTGTTAGTTTGGGTGAGTGTTTACCTATCAGAACCATTCAGCATCATGCACTTGATCTGTTAAGGGTGTCCCCTCTCGTTTCTTCTGTATATACTGACTATAGAGCCACTACTGCAGAAATTGAAGGCATTGAGCGGTATCCCATGTGAACTAGGATGTAGAAGAACCATGTCAGCATACGCAAACAATGTCACTATCATAGTGTTGGACACAATGCACATAGAGTTGGTCAGCATTGCTGTAAAAGAATATGAGGCTGTAACAAGCAAAAATTAACCATGAAAAGGCAGTGGGCCTGCAACTCAGCATCTGAAGAGACAGGTCCATGCTGACCAATAACATTGTGGGATACTGGACAGAGGGAGTGGCTAAAATGCTCGGGGTCTGGCTTGGTCCAGATCTCCAGGTGGAGAAAAACTGGCAAATGCTTACATCACCCCTGTTATATATTACCACTTGACTTTCATGTCTTGCCCTAGTTTATGTCCAACTGCACTGGAGCGCATACTCTTCCACCTTCGGTTGAAGGGATGCATTCCACTGGTCAGGCACCCCATTTGCTGTCAACACACACTGAATAAAGGGTTGGGCTTGCTATGGCTGCTGACGTGCAGACATGCACTCAGGTTATGACAGCTTGTCTCTTTGACTGAGCTACAGTCCTGGATTAAACATAGACCAAAGCAGGGCACCTGGCACCTTGAAGGTCATCAGGCACTCACAGTCCCCTGTGAGTTGGGCAATGCAGGCAGTGAAAGTTTCACTCTTGAGTTCTATAGAGGGTTAGTGGTGAGCAAGTGCGATGATGTTCCTGGGTAGACTGTCAATGAGAATCAACTGGCAAGTCTTTTCCAGAGGTCTTTCTGACCAAAGTTTATGAATAATTTCCAGAATCCTTGGACTGGCAGTGCTACTGGGGTCACTGCTGGTTCAGGATAAACTCTCCAGGCATGGAAGTGCCATCAGCCAAGCTTGCCTGAGATGCACACAGAATGACAAAACTGTTCTGTACACTCTCATCCAGTGCGCAAGCATTGCTGACTTGTAGGTTTATGTCAAACACCTGCTGTCGTGTGGGACGGATCTGACTATCAGTTGAGTCCATCATGGAGATCATCCCGTCACCATTCTTTGATCAAGAAAGGCAAGTAGTGTCTGGTAGCCTTAGCAAAAATGGTTGTGCAGTGGACCAGATTGAAAGAGCTGAAGACAGATACTTTCCTCTTTGGCCAAGCCTTCATCAAATTTTTCAAGTTTCACTTGAAAAAGAAAGTCAAGGTAGAGAGGGAAGAGCTGTCTCTCTGCAATTTTGTTAAAAGGTTGGTGAATGTTGCAAGAATCATCTGAGTGAATGGGCCTGCTCACAGCATGCACATCTAGGTTGAAGGATGATGATGTAGAGAGGGCAATTACCCTAGTGGCTAGGGTGACCATGATTTTATGGGGTTTCCACAAGCAGCCCTAGGAAGTCACCTTCTTTTGAAGTATTTTTCATTGTTAAAATTTGTTTTGTTATCGTTTTCACTGTTTACATATTTGTTTTATGTAACTTTGCATTGTATGGTCTTGTACCATTCCCAGTTTTTTTTTTGTGAACCCTTAGAAAACACAATTATAATAATAATACTCCTTTCTACTAAAGGTACAAGGCTTGATATTTTGGGGGAGGGGACTAGTCAATTACATCAAGCCCAGTGTTTTACTAGTACTTAATTTATCAACCCCAGAAGGAAGAAAAGCAAAGTCGACCTTGTCAGAATTTGAACCCAGAATGTAAAGATGGGTGAAATATTGCTAAGCACTTTGCCCAGCATGCTAATGATTCTGCCAGCTCTTTGCCTTAATAATGATAATAACAAGAGCACTCAGAGAGCGCAAACCTCCGCCAATGCAGCACCAATGTCCTCTCAATGATTAGCCAGAGATGATTTTTAAAATGAGAATATCTGAAATAAACTTGACTGCTCTCACAAATGAGAATACTAAAAATGAACCGGACCACTCTCAAAAATTAAGTCCAAAAAGAAAACACAAAAATAATCCAGAATCCTTGTCTGGTACCTGATCGATCCCTATGGTATTCATAGAATGCAAAAGTATCTGTAGAAAATTTAGTAACAGTAATAAATAGTTTGTCCTTATGTAATTACATGAAAAAATGCATGCATGAAAAGTAATATTCTTAAGATTATAAACCTGGAAAAGTACAGAACAAGTTATTACACCTGTAAAAGTATAGGACAAGCTATTACTTCTAGTAAAGAATAAGAAACTTTTTACTTAAAATATTGCAGCCAAAAATGCCAGTTCTTCTAATTTATCACTCTTTACAGTTATCTTTTAAATTTATTGTACAAAACTGTTCAGCTAATTTGTAAGTTTGTTTAATTAGTCACTTTTTTCTGTATTTAAGGTAATAAATTAGCCAAATTCTACTTAAATAAGTATAGTGTTATTTGTAAACAATAATAAAATAAGTTTTAATATTGTAATTTTAATTTTAAGTAAATATTTTAAGTAAGTTTCTTATTCTTTACTAGAAGTAATAGCTTGTCCTGTACTTTTAAAAAGGTGTCCTGTACTTTTCCAGGTTTATAATCTTAAGAATATTATTTTTCATGCTCGCATTTTTCCATGTAATCTTTGATTTTTCCAGGCATTGCTGTTATAAGATAATTAATAGTTTAAGATTTTACCTTATAAAATACTGAAAGATAATATTTGAATTTTTCCATGTAAGTGATGATAATATTTCAATTTTTCTCGTGTTTAATTTAAATATATGTTGTGATTGAATTATTTGATTTTATCCATCCACATCAAATTAATGGCAGGGATTTTTATCATGTTGTTGGTTGCAGGAGATAATTGAGAAAAAGTCAATGTAAGATCATAATCATGTAAATATAACAAATAATTCAGAATCCTTCTTCGGTACTGGATCAATCCCAAAATCTAATCAGTTCATGCCAGTCATGAGGCCAAACATCCCTGAAAGTTTCATCCGAATCCATCTAGCGGTTCTTGAGTTATCTTGTCCAAGGGCAAACAAACAAACACGACTGAAAACAATATCTCCGCCTTCGTTAAGGCAGAGTAATAATAATAATAATGGTTTCAAATTTTGCCTCAAGGGCAGTTATTTTGGGGAGGGCTGGAGTCGATTACAGCAACTCCAGTATTTCACTGGTACTTAATTTATTGACCCCAAAAGGATGAAAGGCAAAGTCGACCTTGGTGCAATTTGAACTCAGAGCCTGAAGATGGACAAAATACCACTAAGCATTTTGCCCAGCATGCTAATGATTCTGCCAGCTTGCCGTCTTAATACTACTTATAATAATCCTTTCTAGTGAAGGCACAAGGCCTGAAATTTGGGGGAACGAGATTAGTTGATTACATCAACATCAGTGTTTCACTGGTACTTAATTTATTGACTCTGAAACAATGAAAGGCAAAGTTGATTTTGGCGGAATTTGAACTCAGAATGTAGCGACAGGCGAAATACTGCTAAGCATTTCATCCAGCCCACTGCCTTAATGATAATGATGACGATGATGACAATTCAGTACCAGGCAGTGGCTCTCATGGCTCTTGATCTTAACTGATTGGATGTGTTATCATGTACATCGCTTTGTCCTAGTTTAAAATATATTCTGCTCAGTGCCACAAATTTGCTTGTCAGTTGAACATGTCCCTTAGTGGCTGATGATATGTGCAGCTCTGGTCATGAGCAGAAGTAGTTGGAGAGCATCATAGCTATGTGTTGAGAGGAATTTTGGAGGGTTTGAATAATTCACCTCTGAAAACATGGGTGTTTTGTTCATCATCCTTAAACAAACTTTATTCAGGGACCTTTTGAGTCGGATGGGCTACTCGAATTGATGAAAATTCTAACTTGGCCCCCACCTGCAAGGTCATGTGCTGTTTATCTTGATATGAGATCACCATGTTGTATACATATGGTTGTGATGCATGTGCCCTGTGTACCTTTATCAGATGAGTAGTCATGATGGGTATACTGGGCTTTGTATATTTTACCCCAGTGTCATTTTGATGACATGCACTGCTCTCTCACTCAATAATAATAATAATAATAATAATAATAATAATAATAATAATAATAAAGGTGGAAAACTGACAGAATCATTACTGCGTCAGACAAAATGCTTAGTGGCATTTCTCTCAACTACTCCAAGGATGTTTAGTTTGCATTTGTTAAAGTTGTTAGCCATCTGCAGATATTTCTCTTTTTCCTTAAGCATTCTTACATTAAGTGTTCCAATTTTCAGGTACTTTTTACTGTTCATAAGTTTCATTCCTCTGTTCTTGCCATCAGCTACTTCCAGTTGGATTTAAAGAAGTACTTTCATCAGTCTTTATGTGACTTGCTTGAACATCTGGAATGTCTGAGTCAGGGGCTCTAACCCTGGTGCTGTTAATGTGTGGATTCATAGGGGTTTCAGTTGCGCATATTATAGGAGTCATAGGGCGCTGCTCCATGTGGTCCTGCAACACAACTACCCAGCCCCATCCGAGCAACTCCATTTATGCCTTTTAACACCTCATGTGTGGATTCATAGGGGTTTCAGTTGCGCATATTATAGGAGTCATAGGGCGCTGCTCCATGTGGTCCTGCAACACAACTACCCAGCCCCATCCGAGCAACTCCATTTATGCCTTTTAACACCTCTTATACTCTGAACCTTCTAAAATGTCTACATCATCCTCTTCCAACAATTTTTCATATGTTAAAAGGTCTGGTAGTCTGTTCCAATCATATCCACTTTCATGCCTTGCCAACCTCACCTTTTGTTCCTCTGTGGTTACCACACATTGGTGCCACCTCTTAACATTGTCATACCCCTCTGTTTCCACTTTTTTCCACTCTTCCCATGTCATTACCTCCTTACATAATTCCTCATTTGTATCATCATACATTATTACAGTACATTTTTTTCTTTTCTGCCTGGCTGGAGTTTGAGGGGGTTTGTGTGTACTTTTCTTTTTCTTTTGTTTTTGTGTCGGAGGGGAATGGGTAGGCTTGATGCCTGTTGGGGATGGTGGGTCTGAGAGGGTGTGGGTTGGGGTTTAGAGTTCAAAACACTTGCCTTCTTTCTCTTTCTTCTGGTGACTTTTCCCACCTGTCCTCCATTGCCACTACTTCCTCCTCCTTTCTGGAACTCCCCAACCTCTCTTCCTTTTGCTCCTCCATATTCTTTAGTTGCTTCTCCTCTGCTTTTTTGGTCTGTGAAGGGCAGTCTGCTCTAATGTGGCCCTTTAGGCCACATTTAAAGCATCTGGGGGCTCTGCTCTCCACCCTGACTGTCATCACGTCATCCATAATTATTGACTCTGTGATATTTTCCAGAGTCTCAGTTGAACAATCAGGTTCAGTGTTTGTCCCTTCCATATTAGGCTTTCCTTTTTTGTAGCCTGGAGAACCACTATGTTGTCTTCGTTTCCAAGAAGGAAGCATCTGCTACCCAGGCCACATCAATCTCTGGTGGAATTCCTTCTATGCTGATTCTTGTTGCTCTTAGTCCTTGGTAAGTGGGCAGAAGCTTTTGATGGATGTCGCTGCTTGTTTCCTTGCTGTTGCCGTGCCCTTGAACCTCACCTCCACTACTCCAAACATTGAACCTCTTGCGAGGTACACGATATCACTCCATATCGGTCTCAGAGCCTTTTCCATCTGGTCCATAGTCACAATGTCAATTTTCCCATCACTTATCAAAAGGTTCAGTACATTATTGTCCTTTCCTTAATATTATTACGTTCGGGGGGGGGGGGCAGCTTCACCTTAAAACCATCCAGACTTAATAAATCTGTATACCTTCCAAATTTTCCCATATCCATTTCCTTCTCCTGGCATTTTGCTGCATCAGCAAAATTCTTCTTCTTCAATTGATCGTCCATCTTTCGGACCACCTCCAACAATTCCTCTTCCAATGACAATATGTCTGAGAAGCTATAGTCTTCTACAGACATGTTTTTACTAAGCTTTCTCTCCTCTCATGAGAACAGAAAGCACAAACAAACAAACCGCTGCAAAGCAGCACAACATATTCAAAAACTATAGAAAAAATACACCAGTACAAAAAGCAAAGTATAAAATATACAAACATTGTAAAGAACCATGTGGTCTAAACAATTTCACATTTCCTACAAATTAGGTCACTTACCTGAAGGAAATATTCATTCCTTGTTGATTTTATGCCCGTTTTCTCACAGATATATCCTTGAATGTGAGTGTATATATGTGGCATTTATTTTGGCTGAATTTGACAGACATCTATCATTTTCCCATAAATGCAATACACTAGTGAATGACCTGTTAAAGGCCTATAACCAGTGACATTGTGTTCCACAAAATAACATAGTTGATAGCTATGTGTTTATTTTTGGAGAAACCACACATTCTGCTCATCCTGACTACTTGAAGTCTACTTTCCAAATGTGTTTCACACAGTTTATGCCTCTTTAAGTTTTATCCTTCTTAAACATGGATGTTCTGTTAGAACAAACTATACTGCAGTAGGTACCATGTGAGAAACTCTCGTATTTGCTCTTTGGTGCAAAATGCACTCTTGTTTATATCACTAGTGGGGAAATAAATCTCTGCCAATTCCAATGCCGAGACCACCAAGTGAAACAATTGGAAAAGCATTGGAAAAATATATCATTTACTTGTTTCAGTCATTAGACTGTGACCATACAGGGGCACCACCTTTAAGCATTTTAGTTGAACAAATCAACCTCAGTACTTATTATTTTTTGTAAAACCTGGTACTTATTTTATGAGTCTCCTTTACTGAACTGCTAACTTACGGGAACATGAACAAACCAACACCGGTTGTCAAGTGGTGCTGAGGGACAAACACAGACACAGAGACGTATACACACACACACACACACACATGATATGATTCTTTCAATTTCTGTCAATCAAATCCACTCACAATGCTTTAGTCAATCTGAGGCTATTGGTAAAAGACATTTGTCCAAGGTGCCATACAGTGGAACTGAACCTAGAACTACATGGTTAGGAAGCAAACTTCTTACCACAAAACCACACTTACACCCCATTTCTTATAGTTCTTTAAATTGTGAGATTATTAAAGGTATTGAGATGATAGAATCGTTAGCATGCCTGACAAAATGCTTCACAGCATTTTTCCAGTTTTTATGTTCTGAGTTCAAGTTCTGCCAAGATTGACTTTACTTTTCATCCTTTCAGGGTCAGTAAAATAAGTGCCAGTCAGCACTGGGCTCAGTGTAATCAACTTGACCACACTACCAAAATTTCAGGCATTGTTCATATAACAAAGAATTATTGTTATTACAGGCAATGAATGGGTAGAAGCATTTGAGCTTAGAAAAAATGCCCTGTGGTATTTGTTTCAGCCCTTTGCATTCTGAGTCCCATCAATTCAAATTTGCTTTTCATCTCTTGGGATTGATGAAATGAAATATCAGTCAAGTAATGTGGTTTGTGGTATCAACTAACCTCTTAATGCCAAAATTGCTGACCTCATGCCTAAATCAGAAACTATTATTAATATTATTTTGATACATTGACAGGTTAAGGGATGGGGATCTTAGGTACTGGTAAGATAAATAGAAATAGGGAGGATTTGGTAGTCAGTAGCCCTGAACATTGACCAGTGTTGGCTTAAGGTTAGTAGGTCACAGAGCAAAGAGCCAAGGTCTTAAAGGTGTAACATGTCTATAAATAAAACATGGGTTGATACCAGTGTGTGTGTGTGTGTGTAGCTTTCTATCATCATTCTCTCTCTTATACATTCTTGCCTGCATATATATATGTGTGTGCGTATATATATATATATATATATATAGGAAGTACTGGTACAAGGAAGGTACCAATTTTTGCTGTGCCACTATTTCCTATTTATAATTCTACCTTTACAGTGCTTATTTCGCTGGAAAATAATACTATTGTATTGTAATAATATTTATAATTTATATATGTGTGTGTGTATATATATATATATATATATATATATATACATACACACACACACCTTTATTCAGAAATCAAGATTTCAATGTGTAATTTTTTCAGTTTTAAAAATACATTTTGATTTAACTGAGAAAATTTGTCATAAATAGAAAACATATAATTTTAATTATCAAACTGATAAGTATTCTCAAAAACAAATTTAAACTTCATTTGTAAACTTCATTTGTAATTAAAATAAAACAACTTTATTTCACCTTTTAATCAACAAATATTTTGATATTTTTCATATATATATATATTGCCTAGATTGATCTGCATGCTATAAAATGTGTCATGATGTATCAAAACAATTTTATTTGAAGAAGCAGAGCAATAAAAAAAAATTATATCCTGCAATCGACAGACACATTTGCCCAATCCCCAGCAAAATCAAAATCATCAATGTCCCCACTGAGACTTCATAGCAAAATTCATACCTGGACTCAAATTACATTCATGCATCCATTGTGAATAAATGCAGTTTCTTTTATTTTATTCTTAAGTTGTTTTTTCTTTTTTCTCACTTTTTTCTTTTCTTTAAATCTTTAAACACTCATATGTCAAAATTGATGGGAGTGACCATCATTTTTATATATATATATATATATATATATATTATATATATATATATATATATATATATATATATATCATCATCATCATCATCATCGTTTAATGTCCGTTCTCCATGCTAGCATGGGTTATATATATATATATAAAATATCAAAACAACATCGAACACATACACAAGGCATGTGTTTTGCTGTTTTAGTAGTTCATGGGTAGGCTGCACTTATAGGCATTAGAGAATATATTCTCTTCTACCTATAAGTGCAACCTACCAATGAAATAGCAAAAAGCATACCTTGTGTGTGTGTGTGTGTGTGTTTGATATTGTTTAAATCCCTCAAGCTGCTTTTAACTCACATTTGAATACACACACACATGCACAAATGACCTAAGAGAAATAACTCATGATGGCCACTGGCATGTGTTTGAATAGTAAAGACATATATCAATTTAGGTATGTGTGTGTATTATATTTATATAAAACAGATATGTGTGGCTGTGTAGTAAGAAGCTTGCAGCCCTACCACATGGTTCTAGGATCAGTCCCACTGTGCGGGCAAGTATTTTCTACTATAGTCTCGGGCTGACCAAAGCCTTGTGAGTGGATCTGGTTTGATGAAAACTAAAAGAAGTCCGTCATGTGTGTGTGTGTGTGTCTTAAATAAGTCCTTGGATGAATTTGGGATCTTTGTGGTTTCCATTTCTGTTCACAATTATTATTAAAAAAATTTTTAATGTATCATGTAGATGTAATTTTTGATGCAGAATCCAAATTTGTTATTCATTTATTCCAGAAAAATTTTGCAAAAATGTTACAGATGTTCAAAGTTTGATCATTTTCAGAATTTTCAACCAATCAGAAAACAGCATGTTCACTGCCTCTTCCATCATTGGGGATGGGGGGAGGGTATCTGCATGTCAGAACATTAAACTAGCCCGGGAGCAAATGAAATTTGGAAACGACATGCTGTACTGCTTGACATTTTTGAGTGTTTGGGTGTCAGTCTGAGGATATGTACCAAGAGTGATAAAAATCAGATATCCAGTCAACATGATGGGGTTTGGAGTGATCACTAGTGATGGCAACATTATGCTTCCATTCATCTTCCCACATGGCCTCGGACTCAACACGGAGGCCTACATCATGTGCCTGGAGCAGGTAGTGCTGCCCTGGGTCAAGAGGGTGGATGCTGGAAGACCCTATGTCTGGCAACAAGACTCTGCACCTTGCCACACAAACAGGAGAACCCAGTCATGGCTGTCACACAATTTCTGTGACCACATCACCCCTAACATCTAGCCACCTAACTCCTGCACACTGAAATCCCCTTGATTATTGAGTGAGAGACCAACAAAATGCCAAAGATGAACTGAAGGCAAGGATTATGGCAGCATTCACCAACTTAAACAAGGAGACCATCCAGAAGAGTTGCAAGAGATTCCAAAGTCATCAGGAGGCTGTGGTAGAAGCCTATGGTGATTTTATTGAATAAATTTACTCTAGTATTTCAAGATATCTTTATGTAATTTTTGTAAATATATGTTAAAATGAGATAGATGTCAGTGTTTATTTTCATTTTTTGTAATTTTAGATAACAATGTATTCACTGCACCCTATACATAAAAATCTAAGCTTGAAAGAAATGGGCTTCTGCTAAAGGCCCATGAAATTTTAAGTTGTACGGAGCCAAATCAAACAGTTTTAAATAATACATGTAACTCCTACAAAATGTGTTGAGTGTCTTTTTCTTCATTTGTCCACTTGCTCGTGTGTGTGTGTGTTTATTTGTGGTGTCCTGTACTCATATATATATATATATTATATTATAATAAATCAGAGATAAAACCACTATTAGGCAAATCAAACAATGAAAAACATAAGCCAATACATAAAATTAATTTAATTTATATTATTTTAAATATATATCAAAAGTATTAAAAGTGTAAAAGATAAAGAGTAAAACACTGCTATCGTTTCATGGCTGTACAATTCGAATAACAATAATTTAAATTCAATTAATAATTCGAGTTATGGTTACAGTCAATCTTCAGGTTAATTGAAATATCTAAAAAATAATCAGAAATATTTAAACAATATTTTTAAGATATAAATAATATAATAATTTTACTTATAATAAACTCTATTATCAAACTAGAAACATAACTTAACAATTATGATTATATCAAAATCGACTATAATGTTAAATATTAATTTTAATTTATAAGGTAGGAAACCCACCAATAATCTAATATCGGTATTAATCTATATCTAATTACATAAATATTTAAAAATGACTATTATATATAAATTATCAATGAAAATATATAAATGTATATAAATATTATAATTAGGATCTAAAATAATCTCTATGAATAAATATATATGCACATATAATAAAAACCTAATAAATTAATTTTTCATATTTAAAGATGAAATAGCTAATGCATGTATATATACATATAGATGTAGGTACATACATATATTTTATTTATTAAATTGTTATTATATGACTGAGCACCTCGCGTTGTTTCGTTTCTTATCCTCCAAGTAAGTTTTTATATATATATATATATATATACACACACACACACATATATATATATATATATATATATATAAAATACAAAATGTGACAAGAACGCAAAACATCCGGATAACTAGGTGATACAAAAAGGGGACAAAACATCCAGATAGAGGAAACAAAAAAATAAGGACAGGTCATCTGAAGCTTCCTATCCTCAATCAAGAACCAATCTGGCCAGCCCCAAGGAAAACCTAAGCTAAGAACATTAGATTCCTTGGAAGAAAGCATCGAATGTATACGAAAACAAGGACAGAAAAACAGACGATGTTACATGAATATAAATACAAAATACAATAAAATTTTTTAAAATAATAATAATAACAGGACATAACAACAGGTGTCTTTCGACTGAGGACGAATTGAATTCAGCCGGTGTGTGTGGAAATCAAGCCTTACGGCAAAGATACATAACTTTTACAAACACAGGGAAGAATATCGATGTTGCAGTGACCACAGTCAAATGCAAAAAGAGGGCTAGCAGCCTGAGCTATCAGTCACATGAGAAGAGAAGAGAGAGAAAAAGAGGAATGAAAGGAGAGGGAGGGTTGTAGGAGCAGATGGACGGAAGAATTAGGGAGGGGCGAGAAAAAAAATGACAGGGACATAGTGAAGTGAAACGTGAGTAAGAAAGGCAAAGAAATGTGAGAGGGGGGAAAGAAAGAACGAAGAGTGGAATGAATGAATAAGCAGGAAAAAGTTGAAAAAGTTAATTTAGTAAAATGTGTACTTACATAAAAGAGAACAAAGTGTACGTATGCCACTATATATATATATATACACACACACACAGGGTGTGTAAGATATTTGAGGACAGATTTATGTTTACAAAAAAAAAACAGATATAGAATAACAAATATTTATTTATTTATGCTATGAAGATAGAAATAAACTTCCTTTTCTATAATGTTATTCAATAAAGCCACCTTCAGCTTCACAACTGCTTCTATATGAGATCTAAATCATCTACATGCTCAAATCAAGTGGTCCTGGTTCATTTTGGACATTACTCTGACTGTGGCAGCTTTCAAAGATCTTTGGTGTTATGGGCATGTTCATTGACCTCTCTCTCAACAATGCTCCATGCGTAATAGTCCAGTGGATTGAGATCTTGGGAATTAGGAGGCCAAATGTTAGGGGTTATGTGATCATGAAAATTTTTAGCCATCCGTTCCTGTGTTACTAGAGCCAGGTGTGATAGTGCAGTCTTACTGAAACACATATGGCCTTCCATTGCATACACTGTCTATTCAGGGCTTAACAATTATTTGCAGGACCTCAATGTAGGTGGCAGAGTTAACTCTAAGGCCTTGTGGAAAGAAGTAAGGAGGCATCAGATGTCCTTTATTGCTGACAATCTCTAAAACTATGACAGTTGCAAGAAATTTTGTATGCATAACACTTGAAACTTAAGAAGGGTCTGCACATAACCATTTCTTCTGTTAACTTTTTGATCTTGGTCAAAAGTTTTTCTCATTTGAGAAAAACCAAATCAAATCTGGATTTTTCAGTTTGTTTAAGAGCCTTTTAGATTTGATGTAATGATTTTCCTTTTGCTTTTTCTGACAAATTGACCTTTCCTCATCATATATCTGATGTCTTCATGGACAACATTTCTGACTGTTCCTTCTGACACATGGAGATCTTTTGCAATTGATCTCATGGAATTTCTAGGATTGTAATCAATGGTCTGTTGAACTTGCTGGATAAATTCAGGTGTTCTGATGATTTCAGAGCATTTAGAATGCTTTTTATGCTTTGATACTGGTGATACATTTCCATCTTCAGTCTCTAGCTCCTTACAGACTTTGTAGTCGAAAGATCTGGCAACTTTTAAAAGTCGAGGTATTTCTAAATCACTATGCTCAGCCTTTATAATCACAATGACAGCATACCTCTTCATTTCTTGAGTAAGCTGAGGACCCCTTTAAAGCTGTTATGTTTAAAAACACAGCATACCTCAAAGAATCTCTCTCACTTCTGGGGCAATTTTTTGTTTCACCTAGCTTTGAGATATTCTGATTTTTATACATAATACATCCTTAAAGGGTTCTCTCTTGGATGAAGTATAACACTTTCACAGCATCTAATAATGCACTACACATTAAGTATGTGATATTGACAATGTTTACATTATTAAGCTACTCCAGACACAAAATATATGAATATATCTATATGCACACACACACAGACACTTTGAGACCAGGTCACTATGAGGGCTCATTTGATATTTTGAGGCTCCTGTGAGAGGTCATTTGAGTTTGCAAGATCACTACAATAGATATTCTGAGATGGTGAAGTTACTATGTGGGGTGGGGGAGGGGGGAGTTTGAAATTGTGGTCACCATGAGAGGCTCATTTGAGATTGTAATATGTGAATGGAGAAGGCTAGTGTGAGTCTGCTTCCTTGACATGTCTAGTGATTTTGTCCTTGTGCTTTTGAAGAACAATTTGTAAGAAAATGCACTGACTGATCAACCCTGATTTAGTCCTTTATCAAAAGAAAGTTTAAATTTATATAAAAACTGTTATATTCAGATTGTAAGCCTAATAGTGATTTGAGAACTCCTTTGTTTTATCCAAAGTGTACCTACATTATATTTTAAATATAAAATAAACTTTTTTTTTTGTTATTGACAATCACAAATGAACAGTTTATGTAACTGACCTGTTGTTTTTCTTTTTTTTTTCTGTTTTCTAGTTCTTCATGGAAAGGTTTCCAAGACAGTTCATTGGAGAATCTCTTCTACTGGAAGTGCCCAGATAAAGGAATTCAACATTGCCATTCTTGACAACAACATGACTGACACCACTACTGCTTCTACTGTCTCATCTTTTACAAACCATTATACATAAACTTCAGGAAAATAAAAAGGAAATTGCCACCATAAATATTTTCATAAACTGAACCAATAAGCATAAGTTTTTAGAAGGAAAACAAGGCAAAAATACACACTGCTGTCTGTGTAATTGACTACGAAAAACCAATCTGATGTTCGAAATATTTAGTTATCGTCAGTGGAGATCAGTATTAATGTGTGTCTGTAGATATATAAGTATATAAATGTAAAAAGACACAGGTACACACACACACACACACACACACTCACACAAATATCTAGATAGACAGATAGATAGATAGATAGATATTGTTGGAAGTTAAGTTGGTAAATAACTAGAGACAGTTATATAGATAAATAATGTATAAATATAATATATAGATAGCATTGACACCAATATATCTAGAAATTAGTAGTTAGAAAGATAGATGAATAAACAGGTTAAGAGACAGATTTAGGTTGAAAAATTTAAGCTGATAAAATATATATTTATCAACATCAACAGATGTCTAGGGATGAAGGGTGATAGATATAAAACTGTGACTGTAAATGTATAATCTGCTGTTTTACTGATATTACTATAATGCATACTCACAGCTTATTATGAGAGAAGGGAGAAAAAATAATAATATATAAAAAAAAAATTAATATTTTATTAAAAGTGTTAAGTCAAATTCATGAGTGCGTGACTGCATACATGGTGCAATGTTTTTATCATTTTACAAGGACATTTTGGCTGCAATGTACCTGTTAATTGCAGGATAAGGTCAACAGCAACAGACATAATTTACACTCAATGAACCACAGTTCTGGAGTATCTCATATGTAACTAATCTAAACTACATTTAAGCAAGTAATAGTGTTAGATGTAGCAGCAGCAGTAGTAGTATAGCCAAAACTAGATATTTTATAGAACACAACTGGAAGGTATTTGTGAATTGAATCCATAATTAGTTTGTGATTGTTTCACTTCACTTCTATTTGGTTGCTAATGCCTTTCATAGTATTAACATTGCACTGTTTCATTCCCTGATCTCTGTAAATCTGAGATATGTGAATAATTAGGAAGTTATTGTTGTTGTTATTATTTATAGTAGTGTTGTGGTTGATGGCATAGCACAGCAATGAATACTTGTTTTCTAACTTTGCCTACTTTATTAAAGCCCTTAAGAAAGGTATGAACAACACGATATCACCTTCCATATTCTCTTCTCTACATGTTTAAGACATCATGTTTAATTAAGAAAATTCTTTCATCATTAGATCGCCACCATCATCATCATCATCATTATTATTATTATTATTATCTTTATTATTATTATTATTCTCTAAGAATTTGTGTAAATGTGTGAATTTGCAGAAGCTGTCAACCCATGGCTATAGTGTGGAGAAAACAAATGTAAAAACAGGAATATATAAATGGAAATAAAACATTACAGTTGTTAACTGTAGGGTCAATAAAATTGCAAAATAAACGCCCTACTGTCATTGTTGTTACCATCATCATCATCATCAACAGTAACATCATCATCAATCAGAACTGGCTTAGCTATTTTTTTCCAGTCATCTGATGTAAACTTGTTGCACTCAAACTCACTTGCTACCCCTCTTTTTTCCTCACAAGCAATCTCACTCATACTCAAATGTAAAAGTCACACAGTTACCTGTGTGACTTTTACATACTTATTCATATAGACTGATCCATAGAACATTTTCATTGTAAAGACATATTCATACTGCACAATCTCCTGCTCATACACATGTGAAGAATACACAAACAGACTCTCTCTTACACTACAGACTCAATGATATAAACACCAGTCTCTGAAAAGAAGATTTCATTACATTTAACCCTGATTACCCAAATTCTTCAGTCTATGAGGACATGAAAAGCTACAAGTATTTCCCTACTTATTTTAGACTAACAGTTAAAGAGGAAAAAAACAAGACAGTAGAAAGAAACAGCTACCCATAGTTTCAGTTTGGAGAAAATTATTTCACAAATTATTTCTGTAAATATCAATTCTTCATAGACATATATATCTAATCAACAGGGTTGATGGATATATCCACTTGATTTCGTTGGTAATTACAAGTCAGGTGACACACTATTGGCGCAACAACAATGTTGATATTTAGTAATTGATGGAAGGTGGTGGCTCTTCTCATGTTTGCATTGCACAGAAGTTGGAGACCAGTTCTCATCATTTATATCATCTATTAAAAATAATCTGTTGTAACTTCTACAATCCTTAATTATTTAAAAATATTAATTTGATATTATTGTGTTAAGTTAAAGGAGTGGGGGCAGGCAGGTCACATCGAACTCATCCTTTTCAATTTGCTATCTCATTCATATCATAGACATCAGAAAACATAAATACACACACACACACACACACACATACACCCATGCAGAGAAATTGAGAGAGAGAGAATGGAAAGTTAACAGAAAAATAAGTAATGAAACCAATATTTATGAGCCCAAATGATTTATTCATAAAGTAGGGCATGATTTTTCTAGTTTCTGTTGTATTAAAAAGCTCTTTTTGATCTATTCCTGGATAGAAGGCTAGTCTGTTGCTGGCTAATTTCACTGCTATCACCATCAGCAGACTCTTTAAGTGATGCCTGTTTTATCCATTCTACTGAAAAAGTTTGACAAAATACAAACCACAAAAAAAAAATAATAAAAGGGTATGATAAAGTAAATAGTCAGTTTAGGTGGATACAGCTTAATTATGTTAGATGTAAATGAGGTGTTTTTGATATTGACCTAATATCACTTCCTGCATTCATAGACCAGCTGCACTAAGCACCCACTTTAAAAAGTATATGTGCAAAATATATAACAAGGGAAGATCTGCGGAAGATAGTGAATTGGTTCCAGTATTTAAGTTATTCTCTTCAGCCTGGTGAGTTTTTTTTTTTCATTCCAACTATGGACTGCAAGAGACTTCTGCTGCATCAAGACAATAAATCAATGTTATAGAATTTGGATGTTAACTCTTTACAAGATTGCTCTTCACAATTTGCTTTGATTTTTAATTTTTTATATGCTTATTTTGTAGCATATACATACATCAGTATACTTTTTACACTGACAACTATTTGTAATATACCTTAAATGAATTTAAATACAGATATTTATATACAGGTATAAGTATATATATATATATGTTATATGTATATATACATATATATATCCATTTTCAAAATTCCACTCTAACCCTCCAAAAGAAATTTTTCATTATCTCCCTTCTCTTTCTTGACCAATCTACATTCAGTGCAAACTGATCATAATGGAAAAATCTTTCACATGTGAAATTTGTCAAAAGACATTCACCCGTCGGTCAAACTTGACCCGACATGTCTCAAACTGTCATAGAGACAGAGAAGTAGTGGAAAAATCAGAGAACAATGTCAGAATGGAAGAAACCAACGATGTCAGCTTGAGCAACAGCCCAATGGGTGTATTTTCCTGTAACATATGCCTACAAGGCTTTACTTTGAACTCTCAACTTCAAGCTCATGCTCGGGAACATGAGGCAGAAAGTGGTGTCAGTAGTGAGAACATAAACTCAGTTGTTAATACTGATACAAAAAGTGATGAAGTCAGTTCTAGTGTCGAGAGTCTTGGCATGGTGAACCCTTGTATTGTGAACCCTTCTATTAGCCCAATTATTACTGCTGATAACAATAATTTGAATAATGTTGGTCCTGATGTTGCTTCTTCAGAAGTTGTTGTTACCACAGATGTGTTAAATCATGATGTCACTTCTCCAGTTATGGTTGTCAATGGTGTTGTACGTGGTGATACTGCTGTTACTCCCAATCTAATCAACGAAACTATAAACACCACCACCACCTCCACCACTGTCTCAGCTATATCTTCCTCACCATCTCTTTTGGTTCGTCACTCAAGTCCTTACTCCTGCTCCATTTGTCAACGAGGCTTCTCCCAGCGATCACATCTTGACGCACATGTTCGCATACACTCGGGAGAGCGGCCCTACCAGTGTAACCAGTGCGGGGCAGCCTTCTCTCGAAGAGGTAACTTGGTGCGTCATCGGCTGTCTCATGGAGGTGAACGAAAACACAAGTGTACTGTGTGTGGACGGAGATTCTCGCAAAAGTCACATCTTCAAGTCCATTTACGGATACACACTGGTGAACGACCTTACAAGTGTGACCGTTGTGGTTATGCCTTTTCTCGCAATGGTAATCTCGTCCGGCATCGACGAGCCAACAGCAGCGGCAAGCGTAAATACAGTTGTGTACCTCCCACATTACTGTCAACATCAAGTGGACAACAGTCAACATCAAACACATCTTCATCACAAGCTGCTCTCATATCCATGTGCCAAAATAATTTGGCACAGACACAAATACAAACTAAAAATGTGGTGAGTGGTTCAAGTCAGAAGGGAGTGAAGACCCATGTTAGTAACAGTGCTGAAGGCAAGAATGCAGCAGCCTTACATCAGCAACAATTACTGCAAACCACCTCCAATACAACTACCACTACTGCAGTGGTAGCAACAGCACCAACTGCTGCAAGTACCAATGTGGTTCAATTAGCAAATGTCCCCTATCAAATAATGACAGCTCTTCCAAGTCCCCTAAATGCCATTCAGCCAGTGACTAGTTACCACTCCCTGGCTAATGTCCCCCATCAGCTAGTCACTGTTCCACAACCAATTAGTGTCCACCAACTGGCCAGTCTAGGTAATATTGCCAGCATCCCTCTTCACATTGATGTACCAACAACTTAAAACTGTGTTTAATGTAACATTGTGATGCTTGCAAGCATTCAGCATAAATGTGCAAAAAAAAAACTCCTGGAAAAAATTAGACCTTTCAGGAATCTGGCCCTGGAGAACAGAGTAGTTTTTCTTTTTCTTGTTATTTTAAACACTGAAGAAACGAAGGTTAAACCAAACAGAAAAAGAGGGTGACATGGTAACAAAAGAGTTACATTGACAGACTGACTGCATAAAATGTATAAAGAAAAAGGGTTAATGTGAGAGAATAAGGGATAGTAGAATGAAAGAAAATTAGAAAGTATACGAAAGGGTGTGGAAAAAGCATTAGGATAAAAGAGAACTAGAAGATTGAAAATGAAAGGGAATAGAGAAAGAGGTCGTCTGAAATAGAGGATAGTAAGAAGAAAAGTTTGTGTTTTAGGGAAAACTGATACAAATAAATAATTGATTTTGTATATGTAGAATAATATGCATATGTGTATATATACATATATGTATGTGTGTGTGTATATATATATATATAATATATATATATAATTCTTTTACTTGTTTCAGTCATTTGATTGTGGCTATGTTGGAGCACTACCTTGAAGAGTTTTAGTCAAACAAATTGACTCCACAACTTATTTTTTAAAGCCTAGTACTTATTATATCAGTTTCTTTTGCTGAACTGCTAAGTTACAGGGACATAAACACACCAACACCAGTTGTCAAACACTGAAGTGGGGACAATCATACACACACACGTGTGTGTATATATATAATAAGATTCTTTCAATTTCCATTTGCCAAATCCACTCACAAGGCTTTGGTTGACCCAAGGCTATAGTAGAAGGCATTTGCCCAAGGTGCTATGCTGTGGGACTGAACCTGGAACTATGTTATTGGGAATATACATATATTTTCAGTTTCTCACTGCTCAGAGTTTGTCGGTTACGTAGAAGCTATCGGGAAATAAAGCATGAATGGAGAAACTTAGATGGTAGGTTCAGAAGAGTTAATCCGGAAGCATCAAATTATTTTTCTCTTTATTTCTTGTGTGCACACGTGTATGTGTGTGTATGTATGTAAAGCTTTGCATCCATTATTTGCTAGTGAGCAGAATAGTTTTTTCATGCAATTATACATATATTTCTCCAAATGTTGTTTTTATGGCTCAATGTTCTTATTACTGTTTACCACTTCACTGTGAAGCAACAGTTGGTGAAATCTGTAGTTAGAGGCACATTGAGGCAAACAGAGTTATGTTCCTTGCTCAAGAAAACAAGATGATTCTCATACTATAAATTGAATTCTTGTCTATCTACTCTGTACTCTAACACTTTAATCTCAGAGAAATTGTGATACATGATTGAATGATCTTTATTCCCTACTCTGAATTGTACATGAATATTTCACATTTGTTGATAACACTGAAATATGTGTGTGTGAGTATCTATCTGTCTATCTAGGGGTGCCATTGCATAGTACCTAAAATCCCACCTCTCAAAATATGGGACTAGACACTGTAGTAACTTGGGATTCAAGGGCTCACATCTCTTCCCAAAGGAGCTGAGATCCTATGTGGTGTAGATGTATATGTCTGCAAAACTAAACTGGATCTCCTACAATCAAAAATCCCAGTTGAGCCACCTTCACAGTAGGAAGTGTGAATGAGAGCAGCAGCATCAAATTCCCTCATTCACCAAATGCCAACTACTAAAGGAAGATTAATGATGATGCAGTAATGCCAGTTGGCAGTGCCCCAGCATGGCCACAGCCATTGAGCTGAAACTAGTAAAGAGTAAAAGATATATATATGCACACACTTTTTCTAACTTAGAGGATGTAAAACTGCTGTCTCTTTAATTTCTCTCCTGTCTGAAAAGTTAGATTTTCTACTCCCCATGGCAAGTTTTACTGTATTCTATCAATTTTACAAAATACTACAATTCTTGCCAATGCAGACCAACTGCAGTCTCTTTGGAGTCTGATGGTATATATCTGTGTGTACAATGAATTTAAATACTGCAATAAATTTTAAGTAGTTAGGAGAAAGAAAAGTGGTTTGGCAAAACTAGTAAAAATTTCATTTCTGTTCAATTTATGATTTTGTTCAAAACCTTTGACTACTCTTCATCCTTTCAACATCAAATTTTTACTTTTGTTTGAATTATTTGTATTACTCTTTGCTGACAGTACTGCACTAATTTTTTGAGATTCTGTTTTCTAACATATATATACAAGTTTACATCAATATGTGTATATGACGAAAAAAATGTTAAAATTTGATGATATATATATACTTCTATTGTATTATATTTATAATACATCTGATACAAGTGTCATATTACGTACACATGTATATATTAACAGTCTCATTTGATTGAGGGTTTCTTTTCAACTCACTGTGTAACATATGTGAAACCTGACCATATACATGTGTCTGTTGCCTAGAGACATCATCAAGTATATTTCCTCAAACTTTATATATGTATACATCAGTTAATAAAAGTCTCTCACTGATTGCTTTATAAAATATTTTACAACAGTAAAATCCAGTTTTGGGCCAAATTTCCTTGTGTTTGGAAATTTATGACAAGAAACAATCAATATGTGAGTATAAAATTCATCATAATGGCAAAATTTTGAGTTTTTTTTTTTCTTTTGACAGAAATCAATTGTGAATGATGTATTTTTATTTTTACTTATATAAAAAAATAGCCAAAACAATGCTTGCTATATATATATATACATACACACACACTCATACTCACACTCACATGTGCACAGACACATGCATAAATTGGTCAGTTGCACATAGATGGCTGATGAAATGGTCTGGTTATATGGTTATATAATAAGATAATGTAATACATCATTGAACAAATAAAAAAAACATTCTATGGAAACGACAGTAATGCAGCATGAACAGTGTCTCTATTCCCATTGTTTTATTTTATATATGTGTGTGTGAGAGAGAGAGAGCGAGAGTTAAAAGCTTCTTTATTGGTAGAGAATTGATGTGGGGTAAAATAAACAAGTTAAGTTAGAAAATATGTAAATGTTTACAAAGGTAGAAATCAGAGTAGTGATGGTGGTGGCAGCAGTGAAATCTATTTCATTCAATTCAGTAAACTTTCTTTATCACAAGAAACATAAAATGAGCTATAAAACAGCTCATCCAATCAGTTATGCCACATTTTCAAGACCTTTGCTTTTATGAACATCTAATTTGTACATGCCATAGAAAATATGAAATTTATACATTGCACATACAAAACATGATATATGTACATTACAAATACAAAACTATTTCCATGTAATCACCATTGAAATTAACTTTTTTTTTTTTAATATTTAAGAAGACTTTTAAAAACTCTTTTTTCACTATCTTTGTAAAATTTCATGAATTTGTAACCATTGGCCATTTACAGTTTTGCAATGTTTGTGTCAATGTCTATCTGCTGATACAATAATACGTACACACACACATATACACACATGTATTATATATGCCTTGTAGAGTAGAAGATCTTTGGTAAGACAAACTTGTGAGAAGTTTACACTCCTGGTTCATGTAATTTCACTTCAATGAAATCACTAAATGCCCTAAAAACTGAATGAATATTACAACACTCAATAAAATTATATGTATGAAGTACATATATATATAAATATATACATATACACACACACATAAATAACATGCATAAATATCTATTGATAATCATGTTTTAATTCAACTTTTTACATTTCAAATATATTTTTATCTGTATAATACACACATACATATTTACAATTGTACATACATATTTATAATTATGCATACATTTGTGTCTGTATATGTATATAAATATATATATATATATATATACACATACACATATAGGTGCATAAACATCTTATTTGCTTCTGTTAGGTATGCATACAATCGGCATTTAATTTCTGACTAGAGTCTATTTGCAATATTTAAATGAGATATGCACTAAAAACAACAAAAAATTACACCAACATTCACACTGAATACAAACCACACACACACATTTATATATACATACATTTATAAATATATATATATATATATATATAGTAATCCCTTGCCATATTGCGGTACACCTGTCGTGGTTTATTATTTAAGCTTATGTCAATTCCTCCATGGTGCTGTGTTGCATTTATGATTAGCTGTATGCAAATTATAAAAATTATTAAAAAGATATACACTACAGTACTGTTTTTACTTGTGGATTTGTACCTGCCACAGGGTGTCTTGGAATGCAGAACCCGCGATAGTTGAGGGATTACTGTATATATATATATATATATATATATATATATATATATATATATATATATATATATATATATATATATATATATATATATATATATATATATGTATACATACACACACACACATACATAATTCCATACAGACATAAATGCAGTAACCACTGATTTTTGTGTGTATGTATATATATATATAAATATATATATATATTTATAACACATACCTAATATATATAATGTACATAAATAATATATGTGTGTGTATACATATACATACGCACACATATATATATATAATATATATATACATATGTATATATAAATATATATACATATATATATATATATATGTATACATATATATATATACATATATAAATATATACATACATATATATGTATGTGTATATATATATATATATATATATATATATATATAATATATATATATATATATATATATATATATATACACACACACACACATATACTGCATGGTAGTATCGCCTGTGCTTCTTGCATGAAAGAAGCACTGTAAGGGGGAGGCAAGCATTAGGAAGGGCATCCAGCCCTAGAAGTGATCCAAAGCAGACACTAGAGCACAATACAGTCCTTGGACCCATCAGATCTTTTCAAACCATCCAGCCTATTCTAGTGTTGAACATGGATGATGTTGATATATATTATTAATCAGTTGTAGGATTTGTTAGAATCAAGATATTCTAACATACAGGATGGTGGGCGTGGGTCAAGTATCACACGTATGTAGATGTATTATAAACATACACCCATTTATATATGCACATATATACGAATACACACACACAAGTTCTCGATCCAATGCAAGTCATAAATCCAACAAAGAAATGGTTCCAGGTATGTCATTTGTATAATAGAAGAACACAAGTAGAGTTTAAAGATTCACAACAGCTGTTTCAGCAGCATTATTTTTCATTGAACACTAGTTAAGTCATTATTATCACATTGTGAAAAAACTTTACTCTTATCGGGTGATTTTAAACATAGGTAAGAAAGAAATTCAAATCAGCTCTCCTTGCCAGGCATTAGCAGAGTAGGTGGGTATATTTGAAATTTTAACAGTTCTTCAAATATACTCACCAGTTTTGCTGATGCCCCGGGTGAGTCGATTTGAATTCTTTCTTTTACATATGTTTAAAATCACCTGACGAAAGAGGATACTTTTCATGATGTAATCGTGATGATTGAACTATTCATCAATAAAAAAATTCGGCTGAAACAACTGTTGTATTCTTTTATATATATATATATGTATGTATATTTATATATTTATACATGTATGTATACTTTTTATCAAAGTCAATAAAATTTTCACAAACCGTTAATCAGAGTTCCACATTACCATTTGTTAGACAGTTTTGATTACAACTATCTGACAAATCGCAATATGAAACGTTGAGTAACAGTTTGTGAAAAATTTTTCAGCTTGAATAAAAAACATATTACTCTACCTTTGGTATTCAAGTACTGTTTTTTTTTTCCATCTTGTTTTGCATTTATGTGCTTACTTGTGCGTATATATATAAATATATGTCTCTCTCTCTCTCTCTCTATATATATATATGTATGCATATATATATATATGGTAATCTATGGGTTTAGTTTTGTCTACTGAAACTGATACATCATTTTGGGTATGCATTTGCACAGTGAGTAAATGATGAGAGTAATGAAGGACTTATTCAAACAATCACCTGAAGAGGCGCATTTTGCACCTTGTATATATGATAATGATTACTTGGCATCTCACCAACGTACGACTGGTGCAAAAATGTGTTGAAATAATTGTAGTAATTTTAAATAAAAAATGTCATTCATTTCTTTTTTTGTCATTTATCTAAATATGTATGTGTATACACACAACACTCATATAGATATGTACATACATATATTGGCATTAGGAAGGGCACCCAGCCATAGGAGCCGTGCCCAAACTGACAGTAGAGCATGATACAGTCCTTAGACCCATTGGATTGTGCCATACAGTCTAACTCATTCCAGCATGGAACATGGATGTTATATAATACAATGTATATGCATGTATATATTTATGTATGTATATGTATAACCTGCTAGAAATAGTAGCTCAATCACCTGTCTAATTTAAATAACAAAAAATTATTTAGATAGTGCTGTCCTGGATACCCCTAAAAATACAGCATCACCATGTTTCTTTGATCATATGGAATCTGCACAATCACAGCTGACATAGGGCTAAACATCAGCTACACACTGTTATCACATACACAGAGTCAAATATACTCAACCATTGGGCAATTAATTGAATTGATATCCATGGCTCTCTCTCCCTCTCTCTCAATCTATCTCTTTCTCAATATCTTTTACTTGTTTTAGTCATTTGGCTGTGGCCATGATGGGGCACCACCTTGAATTGTTTTAATTGAACAAATCAACTCCAGGCCTTTTTTTCTTTTTAAGCCTGCTACTTATTCTGTCAGTCACTTTTGCCAAACTGCTAAGTTGCAGGAACATAGACACACCAGCACCATTTGTCAAGCAGTGGTGGGGGACAAATACAGGCACAAAGACATACATGCATAAATACACACAAACACACACACATATATGTCTACCAAATCAACTCACAAGGCTTTGGTTGGCCCTGAGGCTATAATAGAAGTCTCTTGCCCAAGGTGCCATGCAGTGGGACTGAACCTGGAACCATGTGATTGAGAAGCAAGCTTCTTAACATACAGCCATGCCTTTGCTTATATGTGTATGCCTGTGTACACCCAAGCCTGCATCTATATACATATATATATATATAATAGTACACACACACACACACACATGACAAAAATAAATATGTACACAGACATGACAGAAGTAAATTTATTTAAATCTGAAATTATATGTTCAAATTATTTATTAATTGTTATAATATGAATATTTGATATTTAGTAGACATGCCCTTTGCATTTTTCAATGCAAGAACCCTATTAGGCATGTTACTGATCAGATGACAAATATTCTCTTGCAGAATTTCTTGCCAAGTTTCATGCAGTAATCTTAAAAGATCTGGCTTTGAAGATGCTTTCTAATTATTTTTATGATATGTCCTGTCCATTATGTCCCAGAGGTGTTCAATAGGGTTCATATCTAGTGATGAGCTTGGCCATGGCATCTTTTTAATGCCATTCTCATCCAACAAATCTTAACCTTCTTTAATCATTGCACCACTGGAGAAGATTGGAAGGAGCCCTTTCTGCAATATGGACACATATTTATCTGAGTTTATGTTTCCCTCACACTCCACCAGCTCTGGTCAACCATTGCTCCCTAGACCATCACAGAATAGCTGTTCTGGGACTGATATCAACTTGTTCTGCTATGCCCTGAGGCCTTGCAATGAGGGTTATCCTCCACATTTCTCTTAAAGAGAAGGATCCTGTTGGAGGGCCCTGGTTGATCTGGGAAAAATTATGTGGACTCCTTAACCTCTCCGGTGAATTTCACAATCACTCTATCAACTGTAGACTGTGGGATCCCAAGGTTTTCTCTGATTTTATGCTATGTCCACCTTCAGAATGACCCACAATACAGCCTCTTTGAAATTCAGACAGTTCCAAGGTTTCTTTTCTACATGGCATAATTAGTCACATATAAGAACCTGAAACATAAAAATGTCAATTAATAAAAAATATAAACCTTTACAAATTAAAATAAACATAAAACGATGTTTTATGGGGTGTCTATTTATTTCTGTCATGTCTGTATATATAACCCATTGACTCCTGTTCGTTGCATTATTGCTTTTATACAGCTGACCATTTTTGCACCTGTTTCTCTCTATTTGTTGCTTTCCTCCCATTCTCTTGCCACCTTGCCTACATTCTCTGATTATTATTTTCTATTTACCTTCTTGGACATGTTATCTCGAGGGTATGTCACCACCTATCCACCCATGTAAAATGCAAGGAAGCCATACATTTGTTTCTTCTACAACAATAAACCTGTTCTTGTTTTCCCTCTCACCTGCTCTCATAAAGCAACCATCCTATATCCCATCCACCTTTTTATTTGAAGGAACTTATAGTCTCCTCAGTTACGAGATGACCTTCCTTGTGCTGATGCCATGAAAAAGCTCCCCACACTCTATGTAAAGAGGTAGATGTTGAAGAAGGTATCCAGCCATAAAAAATATGCCAGAACTGAGACACTGGAATAAGATGTCTTGCAGTCCATCGGATCTTGCATATATATGTGTATGTGTTTATATATGTATATGTATATGTGTGTGTGTATGTGTATATTTTATATTTATATGCATGTATATGTCATGCATATAGATATATGTAGACATTTTTGTGTGTGTGTGTATATATATATATATATATATATATATATATTTGTATATGTGTGTGTATACATATATGTGTGTGTGTGTGTGTACATTATATATCTATATATGCATACCTATATTAACTTATATATGTGCGTATGTATATATATATATATGTTTTTTTTTTACTTTCTTGTTTCAGTCAGACAGTAGGCTTAATGTTCTTTCTTTCTATATTGGCATGTATATATGTATACATGTGTGTGAAAGCACTTGGCCTAGTAGTTTGGCTATTTGGCCCATGATCGTCAAGTCATGAGTTTGATATCTGGCTGCATTTTTTGTTCTTGTGCAACACATTTTATTTCATGTTGCTCCAGTCCACTCAGCTGGCAAAAATGCTTAGTACCTGTATTTTAAAGAGCCAGTATTATTACATTGTGTGTCATGATGAACCTCCTCAGAACTCTGAGTATACAATGTTGAAGTGTGTTAAAAATTTGTTAATATTTAGTAATGTTCATAAAGTTCACCTAGTGCTTTCATACGTTCTTAGTAATCATCAGATTGTAAAAAAAAATTTTTTTTAATAATAAAAAATGTGGAAACCTGACCATGTTGTAACTTAATTTAACTGATATATTTTTCTATAAACATTTACACAAATTCAGAAAAAAATACATATGCAGATATATATATATATATATATATATATATATACATATGTTATTGTGTCTGGGGAGGGTCATTTTCTTTTATTGTCTTATTAATCTAACACACTCACCAGTCTGATTTCCACTCATTTACTTATTATCTTTTACTAAAATTCTCGTTGCGACTTGCAACCTTTTCAATTTTGCAGCAAAAATTTTAGTGAAAAATACGTAAATGTGTGGAAATAAGTAAATAAGTGGAAATCAGACCAGTGAGTGTGTTAAATTAATAAGGTACTAAAAGAGAAAGACCCTCCCCAGACACAATAAAATATGCTTCAATACATGAATTCACATAAAGAATCTTGCAAACCATATATATATATATATTATATATATATATATATATATATATATCATCATCATCATCATCATCATCATTTAGTGTCCGCTTTCCATGCTAGCATGGGTTGGACGGTTCAACTGGGGTCTGTGAAGCCAGAAGGCTGCATCAGGCCCAGTCTGATCTGGCAGTGTTTCTACAGCTGGATGCCCTTCCTAACGCCAACCACTCCGTGAGTGTAGTGGGTGCTTTTTACGTGCGACCCGCACAGGTGCCAGACGGAGCTGGCAAACGGCCACGGACGGATGGTGCTTTTTATGTGCCACCGGCACGGGGGCCAGGCAAGGCTAGCAACGGCCACGAACAGATGGTGCTTTTTACGTGCCACCGGCATGGGGGCCAGGCGAGGCTGGCAACGGCCACGAACGGATGGTGCTTTTTACGTGCCACTGGCACGAGGTCAGTCTGGGCGGCGCTGGCAACGGCCACGAATGGATGGTGCTTTTTACGTGCCACTGGCACGAGGCCAGTCTGGGCGGCACTGGCAATGGCCACATTTGGATGGTTCTCTTACGTTCCACTGGCACTGGTAACTCAGCTGCAATTTCCATTGATCAATTTCGATTCTGATTCTAACTAGCCTCAACAGGTCTTCACAAGTAGAGTTTTGTGTCCCAAGAAGGGAAGGTGTGCATAAGTGGGTTGGCTACATCCCATGTAGAAGGCCATGGGTTATGGTCTCACTTGTCCTGCCGGGTCTTCTCGTGCACAGCATATTTCCAGAGGTCTCGGTCTCTAGCCATTTCCTCAGTGAGACCTAAAGTTCGAAGGTCGTGCTTCACCACCTCATCCCAGGTTTTCCTGGGTCTGCCTCTTCCACAGGTTCCCTCAACCGCTAGGGTGTGGCACTTTTTCACACAACTATCTTCATCCATTCTCGCCACATGCCCATACCAGTGCAAACGTCTTTCTTGCACACCACATCTGATGCTTCTTAGGTCCAGCTTTTCAGTATGACTACTGACATTACACATCCATCGGAGCATACTGGCTTCATTTCTTGCGAGCTTACGCATATCCTCAGCAGTCACGGCCCATGTTTCACTGCCATGTAGCATGGCTGTTCGTACACACGCGTCATACAGTCTGCCTTTTACTCTGAGCGAGAGGCCTTTTGTCACCAGCAGAGGTAAGAGCTCTCTGAACTTTGCTCAAGCTATTCTTACTCTAGCAGTTACACTTTCAGCACACCCGCCCCCGCTGCTGACTTGGTCACCTAGGTAACGGAAGCTATCAACTATTTCTAGTTTTTCTCCCTGGAAAGTGACAGAAGTTGGTCTCAGAGCATTTTCAGTGTTTATTGTTCCTGAGCATCTGCCACATACAAAAACTATCTTCCTAGTTAGCCTTCCTTTGACATTGCTGCACCTCTTATGTGTCCATAGCTTACACTTATATATATATATATAATCAAAATAAGCAACAAGGATATCCAAGATGGAGTAGTACAATTGTTTCATGTTACTTCATTTTATTAAACACTGTAAGTATTACATCAGTTCTAAAACGTCGAGCAATCTTCAGCCACATATAGAATTTTCCAATTAAACGGACAATGCACATTCTTATCCCTATTTCATTTGCCAACATTACAAAGAGGGTAGATATATAGACAGAGAGATTAATTTCATTGTTAAGAACATGATGGTAGTATGTTCATTACTCTATCTATAAATAGAAAAAATTCTTGTTTGTCTCCATTCAACCAAGAATAATAAAAAAAATCCTCCCCACTGATAGATCTAAATAACAAAGTGAACTCGATGATAAAATCTACAGAAGGAGAACTTTCTAATAATTTTTTTGAAGTACTTCAAGTTATATAACAAACACCAGCCTGATAATGACAAATTGTGTTCAAAATTTGTTGAAACTCATCAACAATTTACTTCAACAGAAATGGTCACCAGTGTATTAATGCTAAGATGATTTTTTTTTGTTAATGTTTTAGCATTCAGATTATTAATGATGTTAAGTATGTTGAGGCATTCATATACAAAGAATAGATGGGTGACCCCCAAGATTAACATATATATATATTCTTGTGTGATTTTAAGAGTGCTCTCAAACTATTAAAAATAACACTGACTAGTTTAAGCTGAAAAGCCCTCCTGGGCTTAATATATTTTTGGCTCAGAAGCCATGCAGTTTTCATAACCTAGGAATTATGAACAGTTTGAGGTATTTACTCATAGGAAGTACTTTATCTTAATGTAGGCTGTTTTTGGCAAGTTCAAATGTTAAAATGGGAAGTGTTTCAACAATATAAATCAAACATAAGAATGAACATTTCTTTACATGAGTAATAAGGGAGAACCTACATGGTTGTCATAACTGCTAGAAATAGCAATCAAATTACATTGTACTGTCATAAAAGAGGGAAGATACATTTTATAGTATAATCCTACATATTCTTGAAAGAAGACATGATGGCATAGAGGGAATTCCTTTACTCACTCTTGATGGGGACAATTACAAAAAACAACTTGTTTATACAGCAGGTAGATCTGTTTAGTGAAGGCACATGGCTCAGTGGTTAGAGCGTTGAGCTTACGATCATGAGGTTGTGAGTTCAAATCCCGAACCGGGCTGCGTGTTGTGTTCTTGAGCAAGACATTTTATTTCACATTGCTCCAGTTCACTCAGCTGTAGAAATGAGACGCAACGTCACAGGTGCCAAGCTGTATCTGCTGTTGCCTTTCTCTTGGATAACACTGGTGGCGTGGAGAGGGGAGGCCGGTATGCATGGGCGACTGCCCGGACTTGTGCCTGGGAGGGTAACTTTCTAGATGCAATCCCACAGTCAGTCATGACCGAAGGGGGTCTCAAAACTCTATTTATAAATGTCAGTAGCATTTGGCCTGTAGGCTGCATATTATAATCTATATACTCACAAGTCAAAGTTGGAAAGTTGATTGTGCACCTACAACCCGGTGGATCATAGGAACATCAGTGGTTCTCAACTGGGGACCCTTGGTGGTCCATATAAGATTTTGTTAAAATTCATGTCCAATAAATTCTTTATACTTCTGCAATACACAAAATATCTTAATTTTTTTAATACAAATCCTAATAATATTTAATTATAAAAATACAGTAGGACTTTTTTTTATACATTGAATGACAATGAAGGTCCAGTAGAGTAAAATAGGGGATCAACAGGGCTCATAGGTAAAAATAGTTGAAAACTAATTGGTGTAGTGTATGTATAGGCCATATCCCCCATCTCTTTCTCTCATCTTACTCTCCATGGAGTGCTCCCATCTCTCTCCAGCTGAAAATTGAACTCATCACTACAAGCTGATGAGATATTTGTCAATGTCATTGTGGTACCTGTATATAGCTAGATGGGATATACCATACTAGGGTCAAGTGTCTATATATATTTTCTTTTCTTTTCTTTTCTTTTATCTTTTACTTGTTTCAGTCATTTGACTGCAGCCATGCTGGAGCACCGCCTTTAGTTGAGCAAATCGACCCTGGGACTTATTCTTTGCAAGCCCACTACTTATTCTATCGGTCTCTTTTTGCCGAACCACTAAGTGACAGCATCGGTTGTCAAGCAATGCTAGTGGGACAAACGCAGACACACAAGCATACACACATACACATATATATATATATATATATATATATATATATATATATATATATATATATATATATATACATATATACGACAGGCTTCTTTCAGTTTCCGTCTACCAAATCCACTCACAAGGCATTGGTCGGCCTGGGGCTATAGCAGAAGACACTTGTCCAAGATGCCACACAGTGGGACTGAACCCGGAACCATGTGGTTGGTTAGCAAGCTACTTACCACACAATATATCTTTTGAAAAGATTTGAAAATCTTTTTAGATTATGGAATGCCCTGCGCTCTCATGTATCCATGTTTAAAATGCAATCAGATGAACAATGCTGGAGTTATAAGTGCACAAACAGACAGACAGAACAGGATGTATGTATTAGATAAAGATCCACATTTTCTTAAAATCATTAAGAGTAGATATACTTTTCTAGACACGCTATTGCATAGGCACACTAATTCATTAACCAATGCGCACCACTTGAGTAATATGGATCTGTATTAATTTCATTTATAGGGGTGGTGGGTATGAAGAATATATATATATATATTTATATGCACATACATGTATGTGTATATATATATAATTATAATTTTCTTTTGAAAAACATAGATACATCTTCACTCAAGATGGGACTCTGGGCCACACATCCAAATTGACACAGTGGTGGTGCAAAGAGCATTTCAGTGGTTTTTGTGACAAGACAATATGGCCTCTCCCAAGTCCAGACATACTTTTCTATCTGGTCCATCTTAGAGAGTAATGCTCTCTACTTGTTCCTATCCAAATGTGTCAGATCTGAAGAAAGCTCTTCTGTCTGCATGGG
The DNA here is from genome assembly GCF_006345805.1 of Octopus sinensis. Classification (NCBI taxonomy): domain Eukaryota; kingdom Metazoa; phylum Mollusca; class Cephalopoda; order Octopoda; family Octopodidae; genus Octopus; species Octopus sinensis. Next base: position 28,641,555 of record NC_043010.1, read on the forward strand.
TCAAGTTTGGATGAAGTGGTGGTCAACACTCATTCATCTCAGTGACCACTTATTTGCAGGCTATGACCAAGGTGAAAGGTGATCATTTTGAAATGTAATTACTGTAATGGATTGACAATTTACATTAATGTGTACCAAATTTCATTATCCTACTGTACGTTTATTTTGAATAAAGAAATATCAATGGGTAAATCTTTCTGGAACATCCTGTATATATTATATTTGTGTGCATGAAAAATGATAATTTTATATTATGTTGTTGACATTTTTTGTCATTTATAATGTTGAGGACATTTTTTGAGTTTGTATGTATCAATGTATCTTCACTCATTCCACATAAATACCTATCTATCTATCTATCTGTTTGTCTGTCTGTCTATCTATATATCTACCTATATATATATATATATATATATATATATATATATATATAATATATATATATATATATATATATATATGTATATATGTATGTATAAGGATGAAAAGGAACACACAAGTTGCTATATATGGAAAAAAAGGTCAAGATAGAAAATGCTAAAATAATTTTATAAAAAACATTTCAGTACCGATTTCAGTCATTGAGACTTTTTCAACTGTAACAATTAAATAATTAAATTTAGAAAAATAATTATTTAATTGTTACAGTTGAAAAAGTCTCAATGACTGAAACCGGTACTGAAATGTTTTTTATAAAATTATTTTAGCATTTTCTATCTTGACTTTTTTTCCATATATATATATAAGTGTGTATGTGTAAGAGGTAATGGTTGGAAGAAAACGAAGTGGTAGAATGGAGGAAAAAGAGAGAGAGAGAGAGAGAATAAAGATAGAAAAGATAGGCAGAGAGAAAATAACAGTGTTCACTAGAGTATCTAACATTAAGGAAGAGGAGAATAAAAAGAAAAGGAAAAAATAAGGAAGAGATACACACTAAGGCTGTACTTATAAATGCTGTTCTTAGGCTTTTATAACCACAATTCTAATAAACTATAATGCTTACAGGTTTTAATTAGTTTTGTAAATAATTAAGAATTGAACAGGATTTAGTAAAATTAATTACTTTTTTTTTATTAAGTTGTTCAAAGGGAATGTTAATCATATTGATCTCAGCAATTTTGCAGGGGCTGAGGAGACCAGTTACAGCTCCTTCCTCTACTTACACCACTCAAAAAAAATATTTTGAAGCTAACAAGACATTTTACATGAAAATTATGAGGCAATGTTTTACTTTGATTGTAACTTCTTTAAAAGGAGAAGGCTTTTATGATAATCAGATGAGTTAGTTTCCTTGTCATGTATTTTATATTTTTTTCTAAGGAACAAGGAGTGGATAATATATATATATATATATATATATATGTCAACCTCAACAGGGATCTTCTTTGCCCATCTCTTTGCCAGCTTCTAGAGCCAGAGGTGGTTTTCACAGCTGAATGCTTTGCTTTAATATAGACCACTCAACCATGAAGTGGGATTGGTAAATATTTTCTTTCTTTTTTCAACTTCATTGATGAGGCAAGTGGAATTATTGCCTCCCCAAAAGACACAGATTAATACCTTTGTCAAGTTTTGAATTCAACTCCTGCAGACCAGCACCATAGTCATTTCAGCCATTGTGCAGAATATACCCAATTCAGGTTGTTATATTATTTATAAGTGCAAACATTGTATTAAATATTTCAGCATGGATAATTGTATATACTGTCTATAACATTTAAATATGATTTGAGCATTATATTTTAAATGCAGCTTGCACTGTTAAGACATACCCTTCATCAGCTGTTGATTAGATATAACAATTTCAGCATCTATAAGCTACATCACTGCTTCAAGTATTAATGAGCAGTACTTGATGCTACCAGAGAATGTCTGAGTTATTTTGCTCCTCACTTCAGAATGGTCTATTCCCTTCCTCTTATCCATGCATCTACTAAAATCACTTTTAATAACTCCAATTGCTGAAAATGACAATATTTGGGGTCAAATTTCAAATTTTTACTGGCATGTCAATGGTAATGCTATCATCTAAATATCAAACTTATTTCTTTTTCTCTGGACAAAAGTTATAATTAACTATTTGCAACATAGAGATACAGTTAAGGTATGTTATACATTCACTGCAATATTGGTCCAGATACCAATATTACTCGCAATACCAGAGGGCGCACACTCTCCTACCCTGATGTAATCTCCAGGGATACAGGCATCCAACAACAAGACTCCTGTAATGCTATGATGGACCATAAAGTCTGGTGTAGCATGGTAAATTCCATTGTCTCGACCACGGTCAAACAATGATGATTGGTCCAGAATGTGGAATAAAATGTCGATCTGGTACTGCATGTCTATTAATTGTTTCTGCATGTGTTTACTTTACAAGTTGTGAAATTTGTGTTTTTGTGATCATGTGTATATTGTAGTCATGGACAGGAAGTTGGAACAAAGAGCAAACATGGAATTTTGCATTAAACTTGGGAAGTCTACTACAGATACATTGAGCATGCTTCGGCAAGCTTACTGCGACGAGTCCAAGGGTTGTAAGCAATGTTTCAAATGGCATGGGCACTTCAAAAGGTACAACAGAGCCACAACTCTGAGAGTATGCTCACTGTTTCTTCCAACATCCATGGTATTATGCATGGAGAATTCATCCCCCAGGGCCAGACCATCAATTGAAAGTTCCACTGCAACATTTTGAAGCATTTGAGGGAAGACATTTGGCAAAAGTGACTGGATCTATGGAGCACAAAGAATTGGATTCTTTATGATGACAGTGCACCCTGTCACTGAGTTATCCTCACTCAAGAGTTTCTTGCCAAAAACAACATGCTGTCACTTCCGCACCTGTCCTATTTACCAGATTTAGCACCTGCAGCCTTCCATCTCTTCTTCAAGATGAAAATGCAACTCAAAGGTCACCGTTTTAGCACTTGCTTAAGAAAATGACTTCTGGGCCAGATTCTGAAAGTGGCAGGAACACTGGGACCAGTTTATTGCTGCATAAGGTGACTATTTTGAGTGAGGTGACATAAAAACTTAGGTAAATAAGTTATTTTTCATTAAACATAACTAGTCTGGGAACTTTTTGATACTACCTTGTAGTTGATTAAATTGACCCTTGGAATTGACTGCTTGACTGATACTTTATTTAAGTGACCAGCCTTTCACCAAGGTTAACAGACTCCTTTCCACACACAAGAATCTTGTATGGTAGCTGTACACTCTGCTAAGGACCTTAGCCAGTCCTTAATATCCTCGCTCCATCTTCATCTTTCTCACCCACATGCTTTTTTTACATTCAGCCAGCCTCCAAAGTGGCTCAGGGCCCTGAACTCAAATTCTATCACAACTTATTGATCAATTCAAAGGTATAATGCAAGACACTTGCTCAAGGTGTCACCTAGTGAAATCGAACCTAGAACCTCACAACATCACATATTCCAGTCCTTGTTCATTTCACTTTATCAGTCTGTATATCTATGTAGTTCTGGTAGCTTGCAGTCATAAGATCCAGGTTCAATTTGACTCTGCACCATAACATAGATAGCATTATGAGAGAAAGTAGATCGAAAGGAACTATGCAAAAGCTTGACTTGTGAATATTGCTATACTTTAACCCTTGCTGTGTGAGAACCAAGTATATACAAGAAGTGAGTTAACTCATTTTTTCTATTTCATATGGCGCATATGTACATTTTATTTTTACTGACTAATAGGAAGAGATTACAAGAACTTATTTGCATTCTGTGTCAGGACATTAGTATGCAAAAATTTAATCAACACAGTGAAGATTAAAGAGCCAGTCTTGTTACACATTGCACCAAACCGATTCTACCATAGGATTCTGCTAAGTATGATAGTTGTGAGAAGATTGTTCTGTTGTTTCCAATAACTCTGTGTGGTTCCTGCAGCTTTTACATAACACAGACCAGTTTTTACATAACAAGACTGATATGAGATGGGCAGATCTTGTGACACTGAGGGCATTGAAAGTG
>NC_043010.1:28650552-28653052 GCF_006345805.1 Octopus sinensis
AGAGAGACGACTGCGCTGATATGGTCAGGTGTTGCATATGGATGAGTACAGCTGTGTGAAGAAGTGTCACAACTTATTAGTGGAGGGAACCTGTGGAAGAGGTAGACCCAGAAAAAATGGGATGAGGTGGTGAAGGACAATCTTCAAATGTTGGGCCTCTCAGAGGCAATGACAAGCAACCAAGACCTCTGGAGATATGCTGTGCATGAGGAGATCTGGTAAGCCAAGTGAGATTGTAGCTGTAGCTAATGCCAGTGTCGCATAACTGGCCCATTTAAAAGCACCCTTCCAATCATTGGGCAATATGCCATACTTGTGAAGACCTACTGAACCAAATGCCAGTGCTGCCTGACTGGTGACATGTAAAAAGCACCATTCAAGCGTGGTTTTTGCCAGTGCCACCTGATTGGCCCCTTTACTGGTGACACTTAAAAAGCATCCACTGCACTCTCAGAGTGGTTGGCATTAGGAAGGGCATCCAGCTGTAGAAACCTTACTAAATCCAATTGGATCCTGGTGCAGCCTCCTGGCTTGCCAGTCCTCAGTCAGACTGTCCAGCCCATGCCAACATGGAAAGCGGATGTTGAATGTCGATGATGATATATATACACACACACACATACATGCACATATATGTGTGTGTGTGTATATATATTATATATTCATAGATATATATATATAATATATATATATGTGTGTGTATATCTTTATATATATAAAACTGAGAATGTGTGTGAGTGTCTGTCTGTCCGTCTGTCTGTGTGTTTCCCTAAAACTTGAGAACTACACAACCAATGTCATTCAAATTTTACACATGCCTTACTTAGGATCCATGTAGTTTCATGGGCAAAAAAAAATGTTCAACTTCTTGCCTAGAGCGAGCCCATAGCAATATCATATCTTCTCCACTATTTCAGTATTACGTGTTAAAAGTGAAACAAAAACATTTCTCTATTTTATGTCAGATACTTTCACTTTAACAATAAAAATAATAATAACAATTGAATTATATGTAGTAAGTAATAATTAAAATCAAACTAAAGTATAATATAATCATAACATAACAAAAGTAAAAATAGCAATCGGTATAAAATTGCATCAATGACTTGAACTTGATCAGGTAAAGGACCTGGGTATCTTGGTGGATTCCTCCTTTTCGCCTTCGGCCCAGTGCGTCCATGCTGCCAACAAAGCACGTGGAATTCTGTTCTTGATTCGACGGTCATTCGGAATGCTCACAGCAGCCATATTCTTACCACTCTATGTCACGCTGGTGAGACCCATATTGGAGTATGGGATTCAAGCCTCTTCTCCTTATCTCCTCAAAGACATACAGCATCTCGAAAGAGTCCAGAAGCTGGCTACCCGCATGGTTCATGGTCTCAAAAATTTGTCCTACGAAGAAAGGCTGAGGACGCTTGACCTTTATTCTCTTGAAAAACGCCGCCGCCGTGGTGATCTCATTCTCGCCCACAACATCATAAGCGGAAAGTGTAACCTCTCGAAAGAGCTGTTCTTCACTCCTGCTTCAGAGCGTCGGCTGCGGGGTCATTCCGAAAAGCTCTACCTGCGACAATTTCATCTCAATCGAAGGAGAGGAGCTTTCTCCGTCCGGGTTGCGGATCCGTGGAACAAGCTGCCAGACGAGATGGTGAAGATGCTGACGACCGCTTTGTTCAAAGCCTCCCTTGACCTCAAGTGGCCTGAACTCTTTACATGAACACCACCCTGTACTTAACTCCATGTCCCCCTACATGGCCTTGCTATTTGCTTTTGAGCCAAATTAACTAACTAACTAACTAAGTGGTTTCACATGAATGGGAATAAATTAAAAATAAAATTAGCGTGCAGAAATGGAATAGTCCAGATGGATAATAAAAAATTAAATTAAAGAAAAGACTATTGTCTATAAAGTATACAATGTAGAGAAAAAAGAAGATTTGAACACATGGAGGAAAGCACCTTCGAAAAGTGTCTTGGTGCGACTATGAAAGATATCTAATCAGAGGCGGTAAATTCGCCACAGTAGAAGCAAGGTTTATGCAAGGGAGTACTCGACTCAAACTTGCAAAGTGGAAATATTCTATTTTTACCCTTATATCTGGGATGTAGGACGTCCCGGAAAAAAATTTTAAATGCCCCACCCCCACCCCGAAGTAGAGGTAGGCTGGATTGTAGCCACACTTCTATACAAGAGGGAGGACAAGATACAATTGATCGAAATTACAAGAGACGGGCTAACAATTCCAGTCTGTTATATATTTTGAGTATTGTTATCACTAGCGATATCAAGATATAACTTTATATTTTGTATTTTATGTGTAGATGTATATATATAGATGTACATGTAATATGTACACATATATATATACATATATACATGCACTAGCACTATGACCCAGCAACGACGGGTCTTTAATGCTAGTATATATATATATATAATATATATAGCATATAGCAAATAAGAAAATGGAGAAGCACAATAGTTGGTACAAAAATT
>NC_043010.1:28655552-28665552 GCF_006345805.1 Octopus sinensis
GCAACAGAAACTTGCCGAAAGTTATGCAATGTGTATGGAGAGAATGCTGTTTCAGAATGGGTGTGCCAGAAATGGTTTGCTCGATTTCGATAAGGGAATTTTTCAGTAAGAGATGCACCTCGCTCTAGCCAGCGAAAAGAAATTGACTTTGACCAATTGAGAGCTGTAGTCAAACAAGACTGCAGTCTTACGACCAGACAAATCGTAGATATTCTTAACATATCCCAAAAAAGTGTGGAAAATGAATTGCATAAACTTGGTTGCATTTCTAAACTTGATGTCTGGGTTCCCCATAAATTGACAGAAGCAAATCTTGTCCAGAGGGTTTCCATTTGTGATTCATTACTGAAAAGGGAAAACAACGAACCCTTTTTGAGAAGAATTGTTACTGGAGATGAAAAGTGGGTAGTTTATAATAATGTGAAACAAAGAAGATCATGGAAAAAAGCAGAGGATTCTCCAAAACGAACACCTAAAACAGGTCTTCACCTAAAGAAAGTTCTGTTATCGATATGGTGGGATTGAAAGAGCGTTATCTTTTTTTTAACTTCTTCCCTTGAATAAAACCATCAATTCAGAGGTTTATTGTGAACAACTGGATAAATTAAACATGGCTCTTCATCAAAAATGGCCAGAACTGGTGAATCACAAAGGCGTTGTTTTCTACCATGACAACGCAAGGCCACACACTGCTTTGATTACTCGGCAGAAGTTGCTGCAGTTTGAGTGGGAAGTTTTGCCTCACCCTCCGTACTCTCCAGATCTGGCCCCATCAGATTTCCATCTGTTTCGGTCACTGCAAAATTCATTGAATGGAAAAAATTTTAATTCTGATGAAGATATGAAAACTTTCTTGGAAATTTTTTTGCTAATAAAGAACCTAAATTCTTCGAATAGGGGGTTAAAGATCTACCCAACAGGCGACGAAAGGTTATAGAAGCAAATGGTAACTATTGTATTGATTAAATGCATTTTTCACAGTTGTTTACTTTGTTTTGATTTTCACCTAAAAAACAAACAAACTTTTTGGCCAACCCAATATATCTGACGATGTGAGCTAACAAAGTAATGTGGATTTGAATTAAGCCATTATTAAATAGCTACAGCTCAGACTAAATATGCAGTATGCTTACTTTCTTCATATGTCCACCTAGTTGTGTGAGAGTGTCTATATGTGTGAATGTGGATGTGAGCGTGTGTTTGTGTGTATGCATGTGTGTATATGTGTGTGCACATGTGTGCATGCATACATACATACATATATATACACACACACACACATACATACATATATATTATTATTATTATTATTATTACTACTACTACTATCTCAGTATTTTGGTAAATAAAATACTGAGATAAGTTGTAAAGAAATTCCCTTGCGTTCATTTTATGAATATGAAACTAGTCTTGTGCAAATAGGCTCTGCTAACTAAGAACAACTCAACTAGTTTCACCTGGTTGTTAGTAACTCATCAAGAGTGTTTATTTCACCTCATCTAGAGAGGAAGAGAGAGAGAGAGAAAATGAGAGCGGAGAGAGAGAGAGAGGTGTATGAATAACCTACACTGCTTTTACTCATTTGCATATCAGTACATTTGTTGGAAACACACAATAATTAGATATAGAGCTGTGACAGGTATGTCTCTGCATAATTTGTAAATAAAACTGTGTGTACATTTTATAAAGATGCATTTAGCCCTGCAGTGTAAATAAGTCCTGGGCTACACAATAAAACTGTCTTTGAATTAATTATTAAATTGTCAAGAATATGGAATTGTTTAGTAAAATAACTAAATTTTGTTTGGAATATTACTTCACAAAAGGGCTTTTTTTTTTTACATTGAATTATCATAAAACTAATAAAATTATAATGTATATTCAATATAAACATAGACATGTTAAAACAGACATTTTTATATCATAGAACCAGTAGACAGTCCAAGTCAGACTGCTATCAAACTGGTTAACCCTTTACCATTCAGATTACTCCATCAAATGTTCTGCTTATTTATTCACTGTTTTGAATTAATCATGCATTATCTTGTAGCTTTGAGAATTTGATGATGTAATTGCTTATTTTGAGGATGTCATTGTTGGACAGGAGTGAGAGGCTGGATCTGGATGGTTTGAACATAAAACAGGTAGAATATTTGGGCCATGCTAAAGGATTAATGATCTTCACTCTGTAACATATGGCTAAGATCAAGTCTTATGAAGTCTGACTGAATTTCTTCTTCCTAGGTTTTCCAAGGATTACTTCTGTCACAAGTAAACTCATCTCAAAGCACCTGTTCATTCATCAATCCACCACCACCACCAAGAATTATTCATTCCCATTACACAGCCATATCAATGTGTAGTCATACCTCCTTTGTATACTAAACAATAAACTTGCTTAATAATAACTTTCTCTTCTACTTTTTACTGCAGAGTTGCACATACAGCATATCCACTGGTATACACATGTATACATATATATATATATACACACATACACACACACACAGACCTAGTGGCTTTTATATATATAACGCATCCAGTGGGCTATACATGTACTCATATACACACATCCAGTGGTCTATATACATGTATACATATACAGCACATCCTGTGGTCTATATCTGTACACATATGTGGCACATCTACTGGTTTATACATGTATTCATATATAGCACATTGAAGGAATCATATATATATGCACAAATTGCATATTGAATGGATAACATACATATGCACATATAATACATCTAGTCAATAGTGTAACTGGGGTGTCCACCCCAGATGATGCTTTTATGCAGGTGGCATTTCTGGATCTGCTGCATAAGCCTGTATAGGTGTAGGGGGCTAGGGATTGGGCATCAAACTCAAGGGCTGCCCTGGTCAGCACCCAATCAACATATGCCACTGCATGCATGCATAGATAGATAGATAGATAGACAGACAGACAGACACATACACATATATATATATGCATACATAAATACATACATCATAGGTGCATTAGGTAATGTACCAACAAATTTGCACAAAAACCTAGAAATACTCGGTTCCATAGAAAACAAGCAAAAGAAACTGATGCTGATTCTCAATGAAGATTTGTAAGACATTGGCACAGTGAACATTGGCACAGTGAAGATATGTAAGACATTCCAAACATTCTCCACCTGAGATTCTTATGTGAATAGATGCACACACTTGGGTGTATGCATCGGCAGTTCAACCAACACACTAACTCAACCACATATTCACAAACACCAGGAACTCTCATAACTCAAAATGTTTTGTTGTTATGTTAGTAACAGGCTTGAACTCTCTCAAGAAGAAATTAAATTAAACTCAAGAAAAATCATACATATACATATATGTACATACATGTTTTTACGTGCCACCGGCACGTAAAAAGCACCATTCGAGCGTGATCGTTACCAGCATCGCCTTACTGGCACTTGTGCCAGTGGCATGTGAAAAACATTCGAGCGAGGTCGTTGCCAGTGCCGCTGGACTGGTTCCTGTGCAGGTGGCACATAAAAAACACCATTTGAGCGTGGCTGTTGCCAGTACCGCCAGATTGGCCCTCATGCCGGTGGCATATAAAAGCACCCACTACACTCTCGGAGTAGTTGATGTTAGGAAGGGCATCCAGCTGTAGAAACTCTGCCAGATCAAGATTGGAGCCTGGTGCAGCCATCTGGTTCGCCAGTCCTTAGTCAAATCGTCCAACCCATGCTAGCATGGAAAGCGGATGTTAAACGATGTTGATGAAGATGATGATGATGTGTGTGGTGTGTGTGTATTTGATTTATACATGAAAGATAGAAAGACAGAAAGACAGACAGACAGCTAGATACATAGATAATCAGCTCATCAACCTATTCTCACACAGAGTCACAAAATGTACGTTTCTCTCCCTGTCTATCTTTCATGCTCAATGCCATGTTTTGAGCAACATAAACATATCAGGTATGAATGGAAAACTCTTGACACAGAAAATATTTGAGGATGAATATTTCTATCACTCCTCTACCATCTGTAGACATACTTTCCAGCCTGGGGCTAATTAGTCAAGCAGTTCTGAAGTGTCTTCTATCTCAGACAAGCATTGGTGTATGATGCTTGGTGTGTGTGAATGTAGCTGTGGTTATATATAGTTGTCATGGACGTATAAAAGCTCTCAGATTCCCCGAAATATAAGCATGCTTGCATCAATGTATCTATGTATCTTTCTTTTTGTAATTGTTTCAGTCAAACAAATCAACCCCAATACTTATGTGTTTTAAATCTGTTACTTATTCTATCAGCCTCTTTTGCTCAACTGGTAAGTTAGGGAATGTAAACAAACCAGTACTACTTATCAAGTGGCAGGGGACAAACAAAGACACTAAGGGGCAAGCACATGCACACACCATCATCATCATCATCACCATTATCATTACTGTTATGCTTGCATGGGTCAGATTCCTGGACCAATTGGTTTCTGATTTTAGTTTAGCAAGTAAATAACTTTTACTCATGAGGTGAAATCGTTTTTAACAGGTACACCTTAGATTAAATATATAAACACGAGGCGATCAACTGCATGCCTCATGTTTATACATCCTAATTTTTTCAAAATCTACTGCGCAGACGCAGTCCTTCGCCAGCAATAAAAAAATGCCAACTTTTAAAAACCGAAAATTATCCCAAAACTTACAATATTTAATCATATGCAGGACATCCTTGTTGACCTTTAGTTCATGCAATTGGAAAAAAAAAACTGCATTATTTATAGGGCAACCCATTATTTATATACATATGTATATAATATATACATACATATTTAATACAAACATACATACACACACATATATAGCAGTGATGATGACGATGATGATGATGATGATGATGATACTCATTTATTCTTTAATGATTTACTTTTCTTTGCTTTTATTAAGAATATTTTTATGTTGATGCATTAACCTTGATATATTTCAGAACTGTCATTCTACCAGAGTAATAATGGATATTAATCATCTTGTGCGGTGGATCCCAACCCTTTTAACCCATGGCAAATCTCCCCACCCCATGGAATCTTGGACATTATAAGTGAAAAAAAGCACTTCAGTTTTGTAATAAATGGTTAATAGTAGAGACAGGTTACTTTTGAAAAAATTAAAAAAACTAAAAATAAAACAAAATGTGTAAAATTTCTTAAATAATAACAGAACTTTAGTTTTATTATCATGAAATTTATTTCAACAGACATTCAAAAACTGAAAATTTGTAATGAAAATTTTTTTCAAAGGTGACCTGTTTTCTACCTTTAACATAATAAGCTCCATAAAAATAGCAGCACCCATTAATTGCACATTTATTCTCTACAGTTCTATTTCACAAAACCAAAAATATTTTGTAGGTTCAATAAAACAACTATTTATAATCATACATTAATTTTCTGTTATAACATGCACAACAAAATACTTCTAATGACACCCAGAAAATTAGTAACTTCTAAAAAAATTATAATATTTGTGTGAAATCCTTTAGTCAATTTAAAAAAAAAAAAGTGCATGACTCAGTGGTTAGAGCATTATGCTCAAAATTATGAGGCAGTGAGTTCAATTCCTGAACTGTGTTGTTCGCTTTAGCAAGACACTTTTTTTTTCACATTGTTCCAGTTCACTCACCTGTAAAAATGAGTTGTGATGTCACTGGTACCATGCTGTATTGACCTTTGCTTTTCCTTTAGATAACATTGGTGGCATGGAGATGGAAGGCTGGTATGCATGGGTGACTACTGGTCTTCCATAAACAACTTTGCCTGGACTTGTACCTCTGATGGGTACTTTCTATGTGCAATCTCATGGTCATTCATAACTGAAGAGTATCTTTACCCTTTTAATCAAGGCAGTATTCCAGCATGGCTGCAATCAACCGACTGAAATGAGATAAAGGAAAAGTAAAAGAATATATTAGGTGTGGCTGTATGGTAAGAAGTTTGCCTCCCAACCATTTGATTCTGTGTTCAGTTGCACTGTGTGACACCTTGGGTAAGTGTCTTCAACTTTAGTCTCGGACTGACCAAAGCCTTGTGAGTGGATTTGGGAGATGGAAACTGAAAGAAGCCTGTCATATATGTATATATATCTATGTGTGTATCTTTGTATCTGTATTTATTCTTTATCACTGCTTGACAACTGGTGTCCATGCGTTCACATCTTTAGCTAAACAGTTTGACAAGAGAGACTGATAGAATAAGTTCTGGGGTCAACTTCTTTGGCTAAAAGAATGACCACAGTTTGATGACTGAATGAAGTAAAAGAATGAAAGAATCATATTTACTGTAATTATTCAATAATTGTTGCTGATGCAGATTCACAAGCTTTTCCATATTAAGGTCCTTGATTGAGACAAATGAAGATCATCTCTGCTTACAATCTTTGAGTGATTGTAAGCTTCTGCTAGCAGGAAAAGCACTTGGTAAAAACCTGACTCAACTACATAAGAAGTAGTGGAGGCAATGAAATAGGAAATATACATCCTACCAAAGCAATGGGAGTTTCATACTAACTTCACTACTTGTCCATAAGTTACTGAGCCCATGATTAAATTTAATATAAACAGTCTGCTCTACAGCTTTCTTGAAGATTGATATCAGCATCAACTACATTTGTTTCAAATGGGTCAACCACCCATCTTCTTATGTTTATTTCCGGGAGAACTTTGAACATAATTTCCATATCATTGTACATTTTCTTCAAATGCTTAGCATACACTACAATGTCACCCTCTTGTAGCTCCTCCTTGATAGCTACAAGGGTTGGAAAATGCATCAACCCTTTATGCCCAACAAATGTTGGGCATGGTGAATGATTTGAGTTTTCTAACAAAAGTGCTGGTACCCACTTTGCAAATTAAAAGATTTGTAATTTTACCTTGCAGCTAAATTTGTTCAGCAAATTTAGCTTCTCATCTGCAAGATGGAATTTTGTCACATTTAGCAGTTAGGATTTCCGCTCCAAGTTGCTTACCATTTAGAAACATTACATTCAATGACGTGATGCAGTGAATTACCTTTAGAGATTGTCAACAATTATATGAATGTCAAAGTAGTAACATAATATTTGAGTCATACAAGACTTTCCAATGACAACTTGACACATTATTCATCAATGATAAATTATTATTGAACTATCAAATGAATCCATTTTTCTCATGACAGGACTTAAGATATATAGAAAATGCATTGCGTGTTTGTGTATGTATGTATGTTTTTGTTATGTAAATTTTAAAGGATTACATACAGTAACAGAAAGTTTTAAGCAAAAGCTGAGTGTCAGTCGTGTGACCCACTTCACTGAACCTGTGCCCCCAACCCTTAATTCCCATATCTTTCTGTGAACCCAGTGAACTCTGTCATCTCCTCTTTGGAGTCATATGGCTCCAGATTGGGGTGGAGGGGAGAAATATAGATGAACAGCAATCAATAAGTGTATTAATAAACTTAATTCATATGATTCTCTTGAAATATAACAATATTGGCTTAAACACTTGGTTTCAAATCAAAATTATTGCGAAACAAATTCAAAAACAACTCTATTTGTTGGGAAGGAGACAACTGAAAAGAAAAATAATCTTTTTGACATATTTAATTTGAAGATTGTAAAATGCATCACCTGTTTTTCTTTTTTTTTGTTTAAATATTGAAGAATGTATTGATTTTATGTGAATTTTGTATATGGGTGGGCTAGCGATACAAAACTTATTTTAATTGAACATACGCACACACTCTATGTGTTATGTTTTTGCTGACACACATGCATTCACACTGTATGTATGTGTTTCTGTGTTGTTGCTGTCATCATTGTTGTTGTCATTGTCATCATTTCCTCCCCCTCCTCCTCATCATCATCCTCATCCTCCTCATCATCATCACTGCCGCCGCCGCCCCTGCTGCCACCACCAAAAGTATGGCGACACAGCAGTCGAAAGATCGTAAAAAATAGGGATTTTCATAGAAAAAATGCACCTTTTTGATGTAAATAATTTTTGGTATTAACATGGTCCGATTTGAATTTAGGGTTAGGGTTAGAGGTGGGGGGAAGGGTATCTTTTTTCTTCACAAATGTAAATAAGCCCAATCTGTTTCTTAAACGAGGGACATATTCACAGGGCACAGAATGTTTTGTTTACCTCAATGGACGTCATTGATTGGTTGAAATTGCAGAAATTGAAGAAAAAAAACAACAAATATCTTACAAACTATAGAATTTTCTCAATAAAGCCAAGAGAAAAAGATGTTTTATAAACACATTCTACCAGTATACGAAGTTTAAAATTTTTTTAGTTACCTAGAAATTATGTTAAAAACTGCCGTTCAAACCGAAAAGATCCTACAATTTCGATGTCTAATCCATGCCAGCATGGAAAACGGATTTTAAATGATGTTGACGATATATTTCTATACATATGTACTTGCACACACACACACTGTAAAGTGGTTAGTATTAGGAAGGGTATCCAGCTGTACAAACCATGCCAAAACAATGGAACCTACTGCAGCGTCTGACCTCACCAGCTCTTGTCAAACGGTCCAATCCATGCCAGCATGGAAAACGGATTTTAAATGATGTTGACGATATATTTCTATACATATGTACTTGCATACACACACACACACACGCGCGCGCATGAGTGTATGTACGTATGTATAACACACAAATATAAGCATACTCCCCATTCAGTTGTAAACAAACTTCCCTGATATTTGCAAGTTTGTTAATTTATGGCAATGTATTTCTGTTATACACGCATATATACTTAAATGCTACATACATATACATGTATATCTGTCAATACACACACACATTTATTCTTTCCTATTGCTGTTTTTGGTTGTTGTAATTGCATGTTGTTGGTGTAGATGTTACTGCTACTATTGTTAAAAATTTATTTTCTTCCTATTATCCATTTCAGAATCTGTAATATTCTTTCTCTCTGTCTATTTATCTATCTATCTATCTATCTATCTATCTATCTATCTATCTATCTATCTATCTATCTATCTATCTATCTATCTCCCTATCTCTCTATCTATTTGCCTGTCTTTTGTGTTTTATTGTTTTGGGTTATGTTTTTCTTTCCTTTCACTTCCTGATTATTTACTTTTTCACTATTAATAAAATAAATTCTTTACTATTCGTTTTCTTCGCCTTCGTCCGCCTCCCGCCCCGTCAAATACACCAACAAGCCAACGAAGGGAAGCTTCTCTGCAGCCGATCGACCTGCTAGACATAGCAATCAAATTTATCTCAAATCCTATCCTACCGTCTTATGAAATTGACACATGTAAAAACATAATCCGAGATAAACAAAATGACGAGATGGTCATAGATGGAACGACTTTGATCATAGCTGGGAATAAACAACATTAACAACAAAGGCAATAACGATAACATCAATACCACCGACGACAACGGAAACCTCAGCATCAGTATCATCACTGCCACCACCATAAAAAATTAAAGCCCCATCACCTCTACTATTAAAATCAGCCAACAGGGCTAGCTTCTATGCAATCTCTTGAAGTGCTAGAAATAGCAACCAAATGTCCCTCTAAATCATATGTATTATCTTAAAAGGATGGAGTACAGTAGAAAGAGGTTTCAAAAAGAACAGGATGCTCATGGCTGGAACATCTTTGATCATAGGTTTGGTTGATCAGAGTTGAACTGGCACTAAACTACAACGAAACAACAAAATCTTCAATACCATCACCCCAAGCATTATTACCATTTCCACCATCGTTCTCTACATTTATTTCGCTATCGAATTATTTAGCAAGCAAACTACTATCATCACCAACTGCACATTAATAACAACAGTAACAATACCAATGCTATTTCATTAGCAATACCGCCACCATCACCACCAACCACTACCATCATCATTACCAACTTGCTCCCCCCCCTATTTTCCAACATCGCTATCAGCTCTTTGCTAAAGAATAAATAAAATAAAT
>NC_043010.1:28675552-28685552 GCF_006345805.1 Octopus sinensis
CGTCATTTGAAAGCTAAAACAATGCGAATGCATTGTGACCAGCGATGTGTAGCGACATCTGATGGTCTGGTCAGTCACGTGATATATATGCATATATACATGTACATATGCATATATATATATATTTATGTTTGTGTGTATATATGCATATATATATATATATATATATATGGTGGCTGCCCCCTCGTAATCGAGCATGGCCATTGCACAAAGCTTAATCAATATTGTTATCATGCATTGCCTGTGCAAGAAGATTTTTTTTTTAAATGGGGAAGGCTGAGTCAGTCCCACTCACTAAGCAACAGCAGCCAAAATCCAAAATGAACAAGTCAACATCATCGGTAACCACTGAGCCGCACGTATTATATACATAAGTATATAATACTTAATGATGTTCTGTTTATTATTTAGGCAGTCATCGTAATTGTTATGATGTCTTGTTGTTGAGATAGGTTCTCTTTCTTTTCTGATGAGAAGATTGCATTTTACACTGCTTATTCCTTTGGAATAAAACCAATGTTGTGTTCGAAACATATGTTGAAAGTAAAGAATTTTATAACATCTGCGTTCAACTTCATTTATTTACTTATATATATATATATACATATATATATATATATATATATATATATATATATATGTTTAGTATTTATATGCATATATGTATGTTATATGCATATATATATATCTGGATATATAAAAGGCAATGTAATTTTTGCACATTCACAAATTAGCCCGCATGTCGCTCCAATTTTAGGAGGACATTTGTCATGATCCCTAGCTGTATTTTCCTTAAATTATTTCCCCCGAAGGCACCAGCAGATACTGGTAATAATAAATTTCCGACCGTGACTTAACAATTTTCACGGTGGAGAAATCCACCATTGTTTTACAAACAGAAGTTAAGTCCCCTTCTAGCAACGGTGTAAAGAGGGGGACTGAGAGAGAGAGATAACAGATTTTTAAAATTTCGTCTTTTTACTGTGTGATTGGCAGGCAAAAATAGACAGACAGGTGTTGTTATGTATGTATGTGTGAATGGCTTCGGTCATACACACACACACGCGCGTGAGCATGTATGCGTAGCATACAAAACACATGTATGCAATGTGTGTGTGAGTGTGTTGCCTGTACATATATATATATATATATATACACAATATAAATGACATTCTCCATTTCTCCACAACTAATTTCCAAATTAGCTGAATTGTTGCTCTGCTCATAGCGATACATAGCTAGTCGTGCGTGAACATGGGAGAGAACAGAGGTTACCAGAGCAAAACACCTACATGTTGACTGTAGACATGCTCCTTCGCAAACTGTTCATGTTTTCGAAAGGGGAGATCTGACTCTTTTCCACCATAATGTCTACCAATTTTGATGTATTTTGTTCAAACTTGATGCCAGCATTACTTAGGACTCATGGGATCTTTGAATGCTTTAAGCTCTCCAAAAACAAACAAAAAAAACAATTGATGAGTGGAAAAAAAATCAATAAACCGATTCCTAATGGGATTTCCCAATCAAATTGTCTGCAAAATTTCAGCCAAAATTTTACCAATTTCAACGGGTTTCACTCAAATTTGACGTCGATGTTACTTAGATTGCTTTGAAATAAAGAGCTTGATTAGCTTAATATTCCTAACTTAATCACGAGCAAAGCTGGGCTATACTGCTAGTATGTATATATAACGGGAAGCTTTATGAAAATAGACAAAAGACGAAGGCAGGTGGAAAACAAACGAACAATTGTATTAGTATGGCGCTCAGGAAATATAAATAAAACAAGTCTTTAACGTTTCGAGCCTACGCTCTTCAACAGAAAGATACACAGAGAGAAAAAAAACACGGAAAGAAGGAGAGAAAAAAAATGCGTGCAGTAGCTAACGAATCAACATGGCGATCATATATATATGCATGTGTATGTATATGTATGTATGTATGTATATATATATATATATATATATATATATATACAGAACTGGCATGAGTCCGGTTGCTACGCAATATGTCCAGCTGTCTCATAAGAATTTTCCTCTCCCCAGGGATTTTGTTCTTGTAGCCTTTCTCTCCATGACACATTTGTAGCATATGGCTTGCATTACTGACATGAATTGTTGAAGTTTCATGTTGATGTCCGGTGAGGAGAGACATTTAGGCCAGTTTTGTTTGAGGATCTTTTTCTCAACTTGTTTCCAGATTGCCTTATGGAAGCTCAAGCTGGAAAGATTTTGAGAGTTTCTTGTAGACTGCATGTCCATGGTTTCCTTTGGTCCGTACATGGTCAGCTATACCATGTTGTGATCTGAGAGTAGCGTCTGTGTCACTTTCACATTATGGATGAGATCTATATTATTTGTGAAGCAGAGATCCAGTATGTTACCTGCCCTGGTTGGTTGGAGTACAATTTGTTCCATGTACAAAGTGTTGATGAGGTTCAGGAGGGACTTCACCTGTCCTTGTTCGCATTGCGCCATTTCTGAGAGAGAAAGGCCCTCAGGTTGTCTGACATTGGCAGATTGAAGTCTCCCATAAGAAGTGCACTTATGTGTTATTCTAATGTAACAAGAACTTCTATTTTTCCATGATTCAGAGCATCTGGAGGGCGATATGAAGTAGATATAACTACATTGGGTTGTCTTATATGTACAATTAGTGTGTCACATACTGAATTTGAGTGTGTGAAAAGGACCTGGGGTGTGAGTTCTTTGCAGATGTACATAGGAACTCCACCATGACTCCTTTCTTTTCTGTCAGTCGTAATACAACATATTATGGTATGTGTATTTCTGCATTTGCTATATCTGGTTTCATGTGTGTTTCCTATAAGTGCTATTGCATAAGGCTTGATTGCATGCAACAAGGTCTCTCAGGAAGGGGATTTTTGTCCTGTTACTAAGTGTTAACAGTCCTCTGATGTTCAGGAAAAGCACTGATGTGATGTCTGTGTTGTTGCTAGTGGTGTCCACCTTTGGCCCATTTGCTGTAATGGTCTTGTGTATTGGGGATAGTCCTATCTGTGAGATTAATGTAGCCAGGCCAGTTACTGTACAATCTTTTGTGCCATGCAAAGGGCCTCTTGCTCAGAGTGAAAGGTAGACTGTATAATGCATGTGTGCAAACAGCCATGCTACATGGCAGTGAAACATGAGCCATTACTTTTGAGGACCTATGTAGGCTTGAAAGAAATGAAGCTTGTATGATCTATTGGATGTGTAATGTCAATGTGCACATGACATAGTGTAAGCGACCTGAGAGAAATTTTGGGCATAAGAAGCATCAGATGTGGTGTGCAAGATAGATGACTGCACGGGTATGGTCATGTGCTGCATATGGATGAGGAGAGCTGTGTAAAGAAGTGTCACCCTAACATTGGAAAGAACTTGTGAAAGAGGGAGATCCAGAAAGACATGGGGTTTGGTGGTGAAGCACGACTTTTGAACGTTGGGCCTTACAGAGGCAATGACAAGTGACTGAGACCTTTGGAGAACCTGTGATTGAGAAGAGCCAGCAAATAAAATGAGATCACAGCCATAGCCTTTACCAGTGTCGCATAACCAGCCCATTTAAAAGTACCCTTGAATCATCAGGTGGTACGCTGCACTTGAGAAGACCTATTGAGTGAGGTAAAATCAAAATTAAAATGGAAATTGTAGTTGTGGCCAATGCCAGTGCCACCTAACTGTGCAGGTGGCATGTAATAAGCACCATTTAAGCGTGGGTCAATGCCAGTCCCCCGCCAGCTGGCTTCTGTGCCAGTGGCATATAGAAAGCACCATTCGAACATGGTCGATGCCAATGCCACCTCACTGGCTCCCATGCCAGTGGCATGTAAAATGTACCTAATACACTCTCGGAGTGTTTGGCATTAGGAAGGGCATCCAGCTGTAGAAACCTTGACAGATCAGACTGGAGCCTGGTGCAGCCTACTGGCTTGCCAGTCCCCAGTCAAACCATCCGACCTCTGCCAGCATGGAAAACGGATTTTAAATGATGGTGATGATATATATATATAGTCAATTTAAAGAACAAACAACTATAAAACAAACAAACATGAGGACATGCATAAGCAATATATTAATTTGACACTTGGTGAAAGGAGAGAGTTGTTAATGTTTCAAGCATAGCTCTTTGTCGGAAAGAGGTAAGTCTAAAAGGAAATCAGGATAAATTGCCAACAATCTATGTGCAGTTACATTTCTGAAGTGACCATGTATGCATACATATATATGTATGCATATATAAAAAGGGTAAAGAAGAATGAAGACCCCCTTTTGGTCATGAATGACCATGGGATTGCTCCTAGGAAGTTACCCTACAAGGTACAAGTCTAGGCAAGGTTGTTTATAGAAGACCAGCAGTTGCTCATGCATACCAGCCTCCCCCTCCAAGTGAAACAGCAAAGGCCAATCCAGCTTGGCACCAGTGATGTTGCAATTCATTTCTACAGCTGTGGAAACTGGAGTAGTGTGAGATAAAGTTTCCTGCTCAGGAACACAACGCACAGCCTGTCTAGGAAATGAACTCACTACCTCATAATTGTGAGCCCAATGCTACACCCTTATATATATATATATATAATGAACTCTCTTGCTGAAGACAAAGTATGAGCATTTGGCTATTGCTAAATGATTTGCTTATAGTGGTCAAATGTTCCTGCAACTCATTAGCTCACTCTCTATATTAAAACAACATCTGAACAGGTGCACTGTGTACCATGCATCAGGTATCAAAGTGGTCGCAGAACAATGTGAGATGAAGTGTTTTGCTCAAAATCACAATTCATCACCTCGTCTAGGAATTGAAACCATATATATATATCTGTGTGTGTGTGTGTAGATATATATGTATGTATAATCATGATCATTTTACAGTTGCTTTCCTTGCTGACATACATTGGATACATTTTTATTGAAGACTGCTGTTCATAGGTATTATTTGACCTGTTTTGTAGGGCTTGATGCCTTCCTGTTACCAAGCTGTACAGTTTGTACTGGGTGTTTTTTTGTCTCATGGAACCAATTGTAGATGAGTTGAATAGAGGAACCTCACAGCCCTGCACATTCTCGGCACATTTGCCAACCACTCTATAGTATACACTAGGTGCAGTTTTGTAGTTGCAACACTGGGGAGGCTTTCTTACTTACCAGTTACATTTAAGGAAACACTTTTGACTTTCTATTGTAAGACCTGTACAAATGGATTGGTGTCCCGTATGCAAGACAATGTAGTAAACTAAGTGACGTGGACCATGGAAGAAGACTGTGACCAGAGAAAGTACAGCATGTGTGTACTTGCTGAAAGTACTCAATAGCCTTGGACATGTGCATTTGCTCTGGTGACCAAGGAGGGAATTTGAAGGAAGAGCAATGGAATCGGATACATGCATAGTGTGTATGTGTATATGCACCTACACATTTATATGCATATGAATGTCTATATGACTATGTATGTCGGCTCTGAGGGCTACTGATAACATGTGACCTTGTACAGCCTGTTGCATGGTTGGGCCATCAGCAACTAAACTGGCAACCCCACTAAGCCTGGTAAGGTGAGTGGTTTTCATTGGACTCCCTTCATGACAAAAAAAACCCTACTAAAAGATAAATGAACACTGTAGAGTTGCCATCCAACCAATAGGTGTTTAGGCATCACTTTAGAAGGAAAACTTTGATGTATCACCTACAACCTCATTTTTTTTTTTGGTCAAATGCATATATTGTTTTGAGAGAGAGAAACACTTATTGTTTTGAGAGGCAAAGCTTGATTTTAAACATCTCTATTATTTGCTGCGTACTATGTCTGACTATAACTGAAAAAAGACAAACACTAAATGACAAATCAGTGTGGGAGATACTCTTTGAACACCTACTGCAAGAGTCACCCATCATTGCCTCATCTGTTAAAAGAGTATAGGTCCCTAGCAGGACTGAAAATCTTAAAAAATTAGTATTGAGGTCAGTTCATTCAACCAAAAATTCTTCAAGGCAGTGCCACAGCATAGCTGCAGTCTAATAACTGAAACAAGTTAAAGAAGTGAAAGCAGGGGTGACTAGTTCACTAACTAGTGTGTGTACATATATGTATATATATATATATATATGTATATGTATGTATGTATATATATATGCATGTATATATGTATGTATATATATGTGTGTATATATATGTATGTATGTATGTATGTGTATATATATGTATGTATGTGTATATATATGTATGTATGTATATATATATATATGTAGTATATGTATATATATATGTATATATATGTATATATATATATGTATATATATATGTATATGTATATATATATGTATATGTATATATATTGTATATAATATGTATATGTATATGTATATATATATGTATATATTATGTATAGTATATGTATATATATATGTATATATATATGTATATATATATGTATCTGTATATGTATATATATATGTATATGTATATATATGTGTATATATATATATGTATATATATATATGTATATATATATGTATATGTATATATGTATATATATATATGTGTATATATATGTATATATATATATGTGTATATTATATATATGTGTATATAATATATATTATGATGTGTATATATATATATGTATGTATATATATATATGTGTGTATATATATATGTGTGTATATATATATATATATGTATGTGTATATGCATGTATGTCTATATTCATATATGTGTAGATATTTGTAAATGTGTGTGTCGTGTATATTTACAGATAGATATATGATTGAGTGAATATATTTAAGAATGTAATATGTGTAAGAGTATGTGTTCTAGAGTAGGAAGATTGGCGACAACCCATGCCCCTTTAACCCTTTAATATGGTGTCTTATCTGTACATTTGTTCTTTATTTTTATTTTATTTGACCATGCATAAACCTTGACCATCATTGGGTGAAGGGGCACTATAAAGTAATTAAGATAGCAACTCAAAAATAAGTAATTTTGAACTAGTTTCCCTCTGTGTCTCTCACCCAGTTCCCCTATACATTCTGTTGTGCTTTCTCAAAGTTTCGCTTTTTCCATCATGATTGTTGGTGAACTAGTCACTTCTATTTCTGCCTTACTTGTTTATATGTTTAAAATTTACCTGAAGGTGGCAAGCTTTTGCTATGGGGAAAATCTAAGAATGCATCAATAAAATGCTGCTGAAACAGCTGTTGTGAATTTTGAACCTCATTTGTGTTCTGTATATATATATATATATATATATATCACTGATATTATGCAAAAGTGTCATAAGTCCAAAACATTGCTTTTTCAGAAAACAAAAAAATAGTTTCGCCATCCCATAGCAAAACCATTGTACTACACTTTGACAACTTTTGATATCTTGGCATCTGAAGCAGCTGGAGATAAATATTGAAGCAAAAATGTATATTGAAAAAAAGCACATTTGGCCAAATTTGAACATACAACAGTTTAACATAATGTGTGTTGCATACGTATATGTATGCTTATATATACAAATACATATATATATAATACAGTTCTTTATTTAAGAGATGAGGAATTATGTACATGATTTACAGTTGACAGATATTTGTCCTCATCTTGTTTGTTGTTAACACATTTCAGTTGATATACCTTCCAGCCTTCATCAGTGTCTTTGGGAAATTTTGAACCTGGGTTCTCATTCCTAAGGTATTTTTCAATGTTATTATTATTACTCAGGTCACTGCCTGGAATCGAACTCGGAATCTTGGGGTTAGTAGCCCATGCTCTTAACCACTACGCCGTCAATTGTAAATAATATATATATATATAAATTAAATAATAAGCATTGAAATTGATATTAATCAGTGGCTTAGCATATTTAAAAAATCCCAAGATTCAAAATTGTGTTAATTTTGTATATATATGTATATATAAAACATGTTGCATATGTATATGTATGCTTATATATACAAATACATGTCTATTTACATATAAATACATATATATATATATATAAAACGTATGATGTCTATGTATACATGTGCATATATACACAAATACATAAATATATACCTGTAAATAAATGTGTATACATAGACACACACACACAATGTGTGTATTAATATGTATACAATACAGTATTATAAATCCATTTCAAATGATGATACAAAAGTATCATAAATAGTCAAAGACCGTGATGATAACTTAGAACTACTGAATGCAATATGCAAATGGGCTGAAAAACATGCAGTTCAATACTGACAAATTTAACTGGAATTTGTTGGAAATAATCCTCCAGGACCCGTTTGAATGTTAAAAGAGTTTTTTTTTCTGAGTGTCTTAACATGATATTAAAGTAAGCAGGTCCAGTTGAGGTGAAATAGTTGTCTTAGTACTTCAGTGTAACACGAACTTGATTTTTGTTGAGAACATATAGCATGAGTACCAAGCCTTAGTTGAATTTTAAAGTTGATGCCAACATCGTTTGGGCAGAACTATAGAAATATTTTTCACATCATACAAATGATATAATGCACATGGCAACATTGTGGGGAATAAAGTTTGAGTTTCTTGAGATGATCCCAACAATCAATACATGTCATGCCATCTATTTTCCTTGTGATTGATCTCTGGGGTGCTTCTATTTTTATATTCTGTTTCGGGTAGGGTGACCACAGTATTCAAGGTGAGGACAGGCGAAGGTGGAGAAGAGAAAGATAATGTTAGGAGCATCTCTTGACCGAAAAGTCCTCAGGGTCCAGGAGCACACCATGTCAACTTTGTTCTTTATGTGGGTGCTGCGGTTTAAGTTGTCGACAGCTACTCTGAGGTCTCTAGTGGTGTTTGATACCATGAGGTTTTTGCCTGAGGGAAGAGTGTATCGTAACTTAAGTGCAACCTCTTTACCGAAGTGGATTAATTCAAATTTATTCTTGTTTAGCTGCATATTGTTTTTCTGCCTATCATATATAAGATTTGGAAGAACACACACTCACATACAAAGAAAGAAAATGAACTCAATACATGAGTGACTTGAATGTTGAGAATTTTGTGTGTGGCAATTATCGATAAGGACAGGTCCTTGCATCACTTTCGTAACTTTCTGTTCATTTTAAATGAAAGGATGTATGTGTGTGTGTGTGCGCTTGCGTGTTTATACAAAAGTGTGTGTGTGTATATAACACATACATATGTATCTATGTACATATATAGAAGTATACACAAACACACATATATAATTCTAAAAGATCGTTATCAGTATTTACTTCATATCAGATATTAGCTTCCTATGTAATTTTTATGCGAATAAAAATTTAAATAGAACACAAAATATACAATAATGATGTTGATTGACTTTTGTATAACCTATTAGTTTGATGAGTCACTTTGAAACTAAGCCCTTTTGATAACAACTGATTGATTACATTAAGCAGAGGACATAACAGTATCCTGAGCATGATTATGGCACTTTGATTTCAATAACAATAACTGTTTCATATTATCCGTATCTTATACACACAGACACACACACACATATATATAATTGCATTCTCAATATATCAAAATTAATTAATAACTCATAATAATGGTGATGATAACTTGTTTGTAACTAAAATAGAATAATCTATTGAAACAACACAGTAATTTCAATACTGAAACTTTAGCATTGCCTAAAACAGATGTGTGTGTGTGTGGATGGTGTGTCTGTTTCTAAATTACATTCTGTAGTTACGATTTCTTTTTTCTCATTAGATGGCGGAAAAGATGAGACTTACATTTGATCCTTCTACAGCATATATGTTTAGGGCATCAAAAGTTTTGGGAGTTTGTTTCTGTCATATATTTTCTAGACTGAAAGGGTTATATATATATATATATACTTCTGTATGTGTATTTAGAGTGACTTTTTTGTGTGACTGAATGAAAAACCAATTTGCAAAGTAAAAAAAGAGGGAGAGTCTAAATAAAGAAAGCAGCTTCAATAGTTGAAAACAAACATACACACACATGCCCTATTTCCTAC
>NC_043010.1:28688052-28740552 GCF_006345805.1 Octopus sinensis
TATTAGGCAAATCAATATATATATATATATATATAATTTAGAGACAAACCGCTATTTAGTTATTCCATTAAAAGTGAAAAGATATTACCTATAATAACCACATAGAAATTAATTAAATATCTTATAATTATCATGCTAAAAACCTAATAACAAATCAAGCATTAGGTTGACTACACGCGTTTCATGACTAAATATATAAATCGATACTCTTTTACTTGTTTCAGTCATTTGACTGCGGCCATGCTGGAGCACCGCCTTTAGTCGAGCAAATCGACCCCGGGACTTTGTAAGCCTAGTACTTATTCTATCGGTCTCTTTTGCCGAACCGCTAAGTAGGGGGACATAAACACACCAGCATCGGTTGTCAAGCAATGCTAGGGGGACAAAAAGAGTAAAAGATAATAAATTTAATGTGGTTAATGATAATATGAAATATAATAATATAATAAATAAAAGTCATGTTAACAATAAGAATGAAATTTGATTAATTATTCCTTATGGGGCTCAAGTTAAAAACAAACATTATTAAATAGATATTAAAACTAATTGAATTATTCATTGTAGATAATAAAAAATATAATATTTTTTCTAATAATAATTTTGGAGTTGGTTATTCTAATACTAATAATGTTGGTAACATTATTTCATCTGTTAATAGTTTATTAGAATTAATAGAATTATATAATTCCAATAATACTAATGACCAGAGTTTAATTAATTGTATGTGTAGAGATAAGATGAAATGTGAATTTAAAAATAAATGTAACTTGGCTGATGTAGTATATAAATGTGTAGTGGCTCTGATAGATGATAATATTAATAGGAATAGTTATAATATAAATGCGATTTACGTGGGGTCAACGTCTAATAAAATTAAATTAAGGGTGGCCCAACACATGCATTCATTTAAGAATAAAACATTGATTAATTCTATTGGCCTTAGCAAATATATTTGGGAATTAAAATCTAATTTTAAGTATAATTTAAAATGGGAGATAGTTTGTAAAGTTAAATCTTATAGAATAAGTAATAATTTTGTTTACTATGTACAAATGAATTTATGGAGATATTATGATCTAAAAAACAATTGATTAATTTCCAAGATGAGAGAAAAATTAAATGTAGACATAAGTCGAATTAATTATATAATAAGTTTAGATAATTTGTGAATATATATAACTTGATTTATGTTATTAATTTATGTAGTTATATTATGTAGTATTATAATGAGTATAAATTAGTTGTAGGTTATGTAGTGTATGAACATAATTAGAATAAGTTTAAACCAAGGGATTAATATAAGTAATTGAAGCATATATAGTAATTTATGGACATTTAATTAATTTTATATTTTTACATATAATGTTGTAGTTTTAAATTATTGGGAATTTAGAATTTTCCCCCGTAAATGGGAATATATTACGTCACGTTAATTTGATTATTTTTATTTTCATTTTATTGTTAAATACATATATCTATTTATTTATTGTATATTTATTGTTTACGTCATGTTTTACGAGATCGGTTTTTTTCTATAATGCTAGATTGTAAGATTAAAGTTTAAAATTTCTTTTAACTGGTTTTCATAAATAAGATAAGTTATGTTTTTACTTTACGTTAATATTGTTAAATTTTATTGAATTATTTACTGTTAATATACATATATTTATATATTTATTGTCTTATTATAATATCTAAATTTATTTATGTTATTTTTTTGACCTGAAGAGTGGCTAAATATTTTTTAATTGAATTAATATTGAATTAAAATTTTTTTTAATTAAATTTTAATATTATCGATTTATATATTTAGTCATGAAACGTGCGTAGTCAATTTAAAGTTTGATTTGTTATTAGATTTTTAGAATAATAATTATAAGATATTTAATTAATTTCTATGTACTTATAGATAATATCTTTTCACTATTGATGGAATAACTAAATAGCGGTTTGTCTCTAAATTATATATATATATATATATCAAATCAAATCAAAACAAATCAAAATAGATGAACATTAATGGAATTGTATCTTTGTGGTACCAGTGCCGGTGGCACACAAGAAAACCATCCGAACGTGGCCGTAGCCAGTACCGCACCAACTGGCCTCCGTGCTGTGGGCACGTAACAAACACCATCCGATCGTGGCCGTTCGCCAGCCTCATCTGGCACCTGTGTCGGTGGCACATAAAAACACCATCCGAAGACCCGGCAAGACTAGTCAGGCCATAACCTGTGGCCCCTACCTGGGACGTAGTCAGTCCACCTGTGCATACCTTCCTTCTTGTGACACTTGTGAAGACCTGTTGAGGCAAGTGAAAATCAAAAATCAAAACAAATCAAAATAGATGAACATCAATGGAATTTGTATTTTTGTGGTACCAGTGCCGGTGGCACACAAGAAAACCATCCGAACGTGACCGTAGCCAGTACCGCATCGACTGGCCTCCGTGCTGTGGGCACGTAACAAACACCATCCGATCGTGGCCGTTTGCCAGCCTCATCTGGCACCTGTGTCGGTGGCACATAAAAACACCATTCGAGCGTGGCCGTCTGCCAGCCTCGTCTGGCACCTGTGTCGGTGGCACATAAAAAACACCTTCCGAGCGTGGCCGTTTGCCAGCCTCGTCTGGCACCTGTGTCGGTGGCACATAAAATCACCCACTACACTCTCGGAGTGGTTGGCGTTAGGAAGGGCATCCAGCTGTAGAAACACTGCCAGATCTGACTGGACTGGTGCAGCTTTCGGGCTCCCCAGACCCCAGTTGAACTGTCCAACCCATGCTAGCATGGAAAGCGGACGTTAAATGATGATGATGATGATGATGATGATGATATATATATATATATATATATACTAGCAGAGATACCTGGTGTTGCTTGGGATTAAAATGACATCATTACAATTATGTTGAAACAGGTCATATAGGAAAGTGCAGCATTGAGAACAAAACATTTGTGGAGTAAATGATGGGCTAATTTGACTAAGTGACATGCTATGTGGTTGTTCATTTGTGGTTTACAGAGAACTAATGAGGTGTTTGACTTGCTCTTGAACTTTGAAGTCAGCGTAAATTCATGTTTAACTATCTTAGGTCCAGTAAGCGATGTCATCATTTGAAATGCAGAGTTGTATTGTCTGATATTGTTTGGAAAATCCTTTGACTGGATGGAAGGGCCTTGTAGAAGTTCCATAAGAGGCTGAGGAGGAGCTGATAGTGCTGGCAATCTTACCTGATCAAGTGAGCAGCACATGCCATTTGTTTCATTTGAAAATTTTAAAGTGAAACAAACAAAATGAAACATTGTTATGAATCGATTAGGCTGGTATTTGTAGCACGTCCTGCTACCCTGAACAGGTATTTGTGATAAAGGACTTGCCGTTATTGCAAATAGCTGTTACATGGTAGCAGCGCGTGGTAGAAATAGCAGCCAGATCTTTCAACTTCTGTAGAAAGGAGCCGTTTATGTGATGGAGAACCTCGGACTTTCAGGATGAAATCCAAGGTTCCCCTCTACAACCCTCCCTTTGTTTCTGAAGAGAAATAGGAGGCTTGAGGTATATTAGGAGTTCAGGGTACTCCCATGCAAAAAATTACTTTTTTTACCCTTAGTGAAATGTGTGTGGGTGCATTTATCAAAATTTATCCAGTTTATGAATGAAAGAGGTTACGTACGGAATTCAGCAGAATGAATGAGTGGGTTTTACTTGACCAGTATTGCTATGTAACATCGTTGTCATCAATTATAATGGTTGTTGAAATGAATCAATCTGAATGACTCCATAAAACAAGATGAGTGGTGTTAGATTCTGTCCAGTTGGACAGAAGTTGTTGAATGGGAAACAGATGTACACCTTACTGGGGGTTCAGGAATGAACGATGGAAGCATAATATTAAATATTAATGTAAGGGTTAATAGATTATAGATGAAGCAGAAACGCATCAATCAAACATGGCAAAACTATTCATTAAATGTAACAAAGTGTCAGCTTATATTGTTCAATGACAGAACAATGAAGTTATTTACTTGGAGGAAAATTTGTGAATCTGTTTTGAATCACAAACAAAATGAATGTTAATTTAAGAATGATACGCTGTTATCGCAAATAGCTGTTATGTGGTAGCAAGGCATGGTAGAAATAGCTTCCAAATCTTTTATTTTCTATCGAAAAGAGCTGTTTACGCATCATTTTGATGTCATGTTAATATGAAAGTGAAACATTGTTATGAACCAGAAGAATAAAAGTGAAACATAGATATTATTCTTTCATTTTTGACATGTAATAGCGAACCAGTGTAAAGAATTGCTTTGGGCCGCATTAGGCAAGAAGTTGAAAACTTTTTTGGCCCATGACACTTACAAGATCCTCTTTAACTACTGCTAGTCATTTCTTCTTTAGACACCCTTTCTTTCTGGGACCCTGCTAAGAGGACTGGAGACATTTGTGTGGAAGTCAGTGAGGATCTAGCTTGATCACATGCTCAAGCCACTTCATGCACCTGCTGGTCCATAACTAACTTAGTGTGCATGAGATCCCAGATATTTAGCTCCTTGGCTACCACTTCTTGGTCAAACTGTTCAACCCATGCCAACATGGAAAATGGATGTTAAATGATGATGAAGAAAGATAGAATAAGTTCACAACCAGTATTATTTTGATGCTTTATTTAACCCTCTAGCAGTCATATTAATCTGTCAAATATAATGGATATTTATTTACTTTGTCTTGAATGAATCATACATTATCTTGTAGCTTTGAGAGTTCAATAATACATTTGTTTCCTTTTTAAATGACATTGCAGAGTAGTTGTGAGATGTCTGATCTGGTCAGTTAGAAAACAAAATAAGCAGAATATTTTGGGCCTGATGTGGCCAGTTTGAATAGTAAAGGGTTAAGCAAAAGACTTAATGACTATAATGCATTATTCTTTGGAAGTTAGAAGAAGGGGAGGAATTGACCAGAAGAGACTGGAAAAAAAAAGGGGGTAAGAAAAGAAGTGAGACAAAATTTAAGTGACAGAAGCCACATGGTTATTGGTTTGCATGTTTGCTTGCTAACCACGTGGTTTTGAGTTCAGTCCCACTTTGGGCAAGTGTCTTCTACTATAGCCCCAGGCCAACCAATGACTGTATGAATATAAAACTCATAAATTATATGCTTACATGTGTATGTAAACATAATGATTTCAAATTTTGGCACAAGGCCAGCAGTTTTGGGGAGTGGATAAGTTGATTACATCAACCCCAGTGATTAACTGGAACTTATGTTCTTGATCCTAAAAAGATGAAAGGCAGAGTGTGTGTATATATATATATATATATACTAGCAGTATCGCCGAGTGCTCGGTTGTAAGGGAAATAACTATAAAGCATTTTAGAGAGTTATAGCCAAAAAATGGAAAAAAATGATGTAAATTTTTTTTTTTAGTTAAAAGGTCGAGTTGCGTCCCCTAGACAGTCTGTGGTTTGTGTTTCTGATTCTCGACCCCATGTCGATTTATCGATTTTTTCAGAACTGGGGGAACTTTTCAAAATTTTCGCTGCGTTAGTTTTGAATTATGACATTGGGCTATGTGTATGTCAAGTTTCATCAGAATCGGTTGAAAGCCGTGGTCAGGGTGAGGGTACAACCTAACAGACACACAGAAACACACACAGACAAACTGCCGTTTATATATAGAGAGAAGATATACATGCATACACACACACACAATGAACACAAAAAACCATGGTAGATAGTCAATAACTACAAAAGCTCAAAACAAAAGAAATTTTTGTATTTTCTGGTCTGGTCATATTGTTGAAATATCTTGTTTTAATGGTATCTATTGAAGGTCATTATGTTTACGGATCTAATTTGCTTTGTACCCCTATTTACCATAGAATGTTATCTGAGAATGTTGGGTGGATTGTAGAGGAATATGTAACAGTTACAATATTAGTCTTGATAAAATTGATTGTCACTTCCCATCTTCTCCCAATGGAACTATTTTGTGTCTTGGTAACAGAAATTGATTTCAAATACTCTGCTGTAACTGTTTGTTAATTAGCTAAATGCTTTTAACCATCACCACCACCATCATTGTATTTTTGAGTGTTTACACTGAAATTCTATATGCAGACTTCAATTTCTTGGTACCTTCTTAAATGTGCTTCTTGTGTATGTATTTATGAGAGTATATACATATATGTATTTATGTGTATATGTATGTATATATTATATGCATGTATGTATGTATGTATATATATCAAGATTAATCAGCCGAAATTGCGAGGATGATCCAGTTCTTAACTGAAGATAAAAGGCTTCGAATGACCTGTCCGTGTTTTTTTTGTATCATCTATCTGGATGTTTTGTTGTCCCATTTTGTATTTTATTTTATATGTATATATATGCCTGCATATATGTATATGTGTGATTCAGAAGTATCAGGCGCTCTGCATAATTTTTTATTTTGTTACAACTTTGTTTTTGTATGCTTTTTGTATCTTTTGTTAATATCTTTATTACACACACACACATTTTAGAAAAATATTATTAGCCAAAGATGAGAGAATAATTGGCTCCAAAATGGCACAATCCATGTAGCCTCATTTATCACCAATTCATTAATCACTGATCTGGGATAACATGGTACAGATGCTCAATTGGGTTGTGAACCATGTTACACTTATAGAGTGATCTGTAATAACACAGGTTGGCAATCAGTTAACATTTCAGCTTGGACTGTAAAAGTGTGTTACACTGACTGTCACAGTGCCCTGCTACCCAGAATGTACTGACTATTGCTTGTATGTGCATGACTAGTGTGAGACTGCATTTTTTTTTATTTATATAGATTTACATACTCATAACCTATTAACATGTGTGCCAGTGAACAGAAAATATACAAAGGCACCTGATCCTAAATAATTATGCAGATGATGATCCAGAAAATACATGTGAATGGAAGCTGTTCTGCTGTGGGTTGAGTTTGGTGTCAATCAGTGTACCTTTCATTCCATTTACAAAATACATAGAGATGATTCATATATCACTGTTATTTTTTGGAACCAAATCCCCATGATAAATAGAGGATAGATGTATAACAGTAATCCTGTTCAGTTATTTGTACATAGCTAGTTAAAGTATTCAGTGCAGTCCAGGAGATAAGCTGTATAAATTGCAGGGCAGTGGACCCAGGAAAACCCGAGTTGTGGCGTTTGATGAAGGGTGGACTAAGGTTGGGGTGTTTAGTGAATGGTGTGAGTAAAGGGTGTGGTGAGGAGGTGGGAAAGTGAGAGAGAGGGAAATGAGACAACATTAGAAAGCTCAACTAGAATTCTTAAGGGACTTTTGAAGTGCCACGTATATTTATGTGTATATAGATAGATAGATAGATACATATATATGTATATTTTTCTTGCCTGGAAAATGGTAAATGGTGAAGTTTGGTGAGAGAAAGTACAACTAGCCATAGAAAATTTGCCTCCATGAATTTTGCAAGACATTCATAGGAAACTATAAGTGAAAAAATATGAAAATCTCTATAGTGTCTAGTGTTAGGGTTGGCGTCATAATGAGTATCCAGCCATAAAACATTGCTTATAAATATCCAATCCATCCTATTACAGTATGTAAATTCCTACATGAAGTCATTGACAAAGATATTGATATATTTGTATATCATCATCATTACTTTGTCTCCTTTCCATACTGGTATTTGTTAGATTATAACAGCCTAAGTTAATCGTTATTTAGTGTTCCTACCTTCAAAGAAGTTTGCAGGCTCATGTCTTGACTGTACATCCAGTTTTTGGCATGGTTACTATGGTTAGAGACTCTTTCTCTCACCAACCACTTCACAGAGTGTTTTTATCATGGCACCAGCACTTAAAAGGTTGTCAAGTCCTCAACAGAGACAAAACTTTCTCCTACTCATTCTTACTCTAGCTACTGTGCTTTTGGAACACTCATCTCCATTGCTAATTATGCTACATAGGTAACAGAAGTTATTAACTAGGGATCTTGGTCTTTATACTTATTGCCCCTGTGAATATATCATGTCTTTTAACCTCTGTTAGCATGTCTGTGATCTCACATTTTTATGTGATCCTAGTTTATCCTGGGACACCATTTGAAATTGCTACCTATACTATTTTACTTGTTTCAGTCATTTGACTGTGGCCATGCTGGAGCACCACTTTTAGTTGAGCAAATCGACCCCAGGACTTATTCTTTGTAAGCCTAGTACTTATTCTATCGGTCGCTTTTGCCGAACTGCTAAGTTACAGCAACGTAAACACACCAGCATCGGTTGTCAAGCGATGTTGGGGGCGACAAACACAGACACATATATATATATATACATATATACAACGGGCTTCTTTCAGTTTCCGCCTACCAAATCCACTCTCAAGGCTTTGGTTGACCCGAGGCTATAGTAGAAGACACTTGCCCAAGGTGCCACGCAGTGGGACTGAACCCGGAACCATGTGGTTATTCCTTTTCTGCATATTGAATTCACCTATTTTCCAGATGATATTGTAGTCACATTTTTTTATTTTTTATTTCTTACTCAAACTTAAGCCTTTGCTTGGTTTACTTTGAGGTTTCTCGATTCTAAGCTTTGTTTCCATGTCTAGAATTTCTTCTTCAAATACTGTTCAGGTTTGTATCAAGATGGTGTACTGTTGATGCTCCCTTCCTAATGAGACACAAGAGAAGTTTTTTTTAGTATCGATCCATATTCTGTAGTCTGGTGCTTTGCTAAGAAAACTGGATGGAGATAAATGACTTGTGATACTCATGCAAGCCCTATACGAAGGTGTTGTCAGCAAGGTGAGAGTTGGCAATGAGTTCAGTGGGGAATTTTTGTGCTGGTAATGCATATATCAGGGCTCAGTTTTTCTCTTTATTATAGCTCTGCAGGATATAACAAAAGAGTTAAAGGCCAGCTGTCTATGAGAACTCTTCTATGTTGATGACCTAGTTATCATAACTGAATATCTTGAAGATTCAGTAAAATTCCAATTGTGAAAGCATTTGTAGCAAAGAGTAAAGTTTTAGTTTGGAGAAAAGAAAACATGACTGCTGTAGCCTGAATTCTGGCTGCATGAGCTGTAGTGGGACCGCAAGCAGACTGACAGAAAGCTGACTTCGTAAAGTGTCAGGTACACAGGAGTAGTCAGTAGTTAGACCTGTGAAATTTTTTTTTTCAAATACCCAAGAGGTTATATAATAGTAGAGCTTGGTTAAGGGAGATGGGTGTTCTGAAAGCACAGCAGGCAAAATAAGTGTAGATTTGGAAAAAAAAATCAAGTGAATTATTACTTGTTTGCAATAAGGGGATGTGCTTATGTAAGGGTTAGATAGATACTAAGATGCTTGTGCATAAAGTGCAGTGTTGCATTGTAGCGAGACAAGAATATTGAATGGGGAGGATATGTAAAGGAATGGGTGGACATGCTCTACTGTATGTGTAAATGTTAGTGTGCATGAATGCGTGAGCAGAGAAGAAAAAATGGTTACGAGAATATTCAGATGTAGTGTGCAAGAGAGAAGACTGAGCTGGATATATGATATGTGATGTACATGGAAGGTGACAGTTGTGTAAAGAAATGTGAAGTGATGCCAACAGAAGGAACTTGTGACGAAAACCAAGAAAGGATGCTGAACCTTAATGAAGGTGATAAGTGACTGACAAATTATTTTGGAGAATACGATTGTAACACATGCAACCTCTGGATGTAAAAGTAATGAAGATGTGTGTTTATGTCTGTGTCGATGTCTTTGTTCATGTTTTCTGGTGTAAAACCAGTGTTTTCCCTAGAAAATAAAATAAAAACGAACTTGTCTATTCGATAAATTAGATCGATAAAATACCAGACTGAAATAAGAAATGAGTCGATATGATCGACAATAATTGTTTGAAGGCAAATGCCCCACCAGCAATAATCGCAGTCCAGTAGGTGAAACCAGTAAACCAAATAGCAAAATAAATAATCTGTATTTTTGCACAAAACATGTAGACGAATATATTTTTGTATTTTGATTATTAGATATCTTTCTTTTCCCAAATTATCTCATTAAAAAAAATTCTCACTTAGAGATTCGTTTGAATTTTCTATTTGAACTTATGACGATATTGTTTTCTGTTGTTATTGTTGTTGTTACGACACACACACACACACTTTGGTCTCTCTAATAACCCTTTTGTCCCGTCGTACCTTTCGCCTCCTGCTTTCAACGTCCTTTACGATATTAACATTGTCTTTCTCCATAATTTCTACTAATCTTTCGAATATACGTTTCCCTCTCTCTCTCTCTCTTTTTCTGTAACAAACTCTGTCTCTTATATCTTTCTATTTGTTGTATCTGTCTCATTATATTTGTTGATGTTGCTGGCGGTGGTGGTGGTGTTAATGGCAGGGGGAAGCTTTCAGTTATATACAGACAATAACAATATTTCTCTCACTGTACGAGCACTTCTCATTTGTTTTAGTTCTTCCTCTGTATACAACACATGTACCATGTTGATGGCATATGGGGCGATTGTTTGACTCCCTTTTCTTTTCTGCCTCCTTTCCCTCTCTTTCAAAGCACATGTACTCTAGTCTTTGCATGCGGAGCAGTTGATTGTAAATCTAAATATCTCTCTCTCTCCTCTCGTTGTCACAGGCACTTATCAGTTTTCATAAGGTTTGTATTAATCTCTCTCTCTCTCTCCACATGTACTCTTACACTCACACTTCACGCTCTCTTTCTCATTGCCATCATTATTAGAGTGGCTGCTATATTGGTAGCGGTGGTGGCAACAAACGTTACTGTTCCTGCTTAACCCCAGATCAGCTACGATTGAGCAGGCCTATAGATTGAAGGCATTCCAGCTTTGACCGTCCCATCCACGTATGGTTATATATCTAGATTAATATTATCGATGTGTCCTTCCCATTTCTTAGGAGTAAGGTATAAGTAGAATGAAATTTTACTGTTATTTCTAGCGATTCGTGCAACCACAAGAGAGAACTCTTTCTCCCGCTTTCACATTTGAAATCGCCTATTGGTGAAGTCTCTAAATTTCCATATCTAAAGAGACTAATAATAAAATTGATAATAATAAAAGAAAGACGGTTTAAACTGTATTTTAAGTTTCATACATTTGTAGTCATAAACTTACAGGTTCTTTATTTTTTCAGCGAAAACTCCCCTCTCCCTTCTCTCACAGGTTTATGTTATTGCAATTCGTCCCTGAGGTGTTAAAAAGATCCCCACGTCTGGCGGCATCATAAGGGTTACTTAGGGTAAACTGTTTTTATGAAAGTGAAAAGAGAGAAAGAAAGCAATCTAAAAACGTATATACTAAGGATACCACAGCCGCGATCATCGTGTTTTTGTCGAAGGTATTATTTATTTTTATATTATCTAGTTTCAGCTCACGAGCTGTGGCCATGCTGGGGCACCGCCATAGTGTATTCAAGATTTAATTATCGAGTGTGCCCTTTTTTTTTTTTACTTGTTTCAGTTATTTGACTGCGGCCATGCTAGAGCACCGCCTTTAGTCGAGCAAATTGACCCCAGGACTTATTCTTTGTAAGCCTAGTACTTATTCTATCGGTCGCTTTTGCTGAACCACTTAGTTACGGGGACGTAAACACACCAGCTTCGGTTGTCAAGCGATGTTGTGGGGACAAACACAGGCATAAACACACACACACGTATATACACGACGGGCTTCTTTCAGTTTCCGTCTTCCAAATCCACTCACAATGTGGTTGGTAAGCAAGCTACTTGCCACACAGCCACTACTGATAGAGTGTAATTTGAGGGAGATTTAACTACTATTTCTGGTCATATGGAACGCCTTTATCGATATTACGTTTTATTATTCTTGGTGTTTAAAGCTGTAGTGGTGGTAATTGTGGTGTGACAGTAAAGAGTTGTTTATGACCATAGATTGTGTGTTTGTTGTCGTTTTGCGCCAAATCAGCTCTGATTAAACAAACTGATAAAATAAACATTCCAACTGTGTATTTACTACTTGGACAAGTATTTATTTCGTTCTCTTCTTTTTTTTTTTTTTTTCAAGATGGTAGAGTTGAAATTTGAGGAAGAGTTGGCTGTTATTTTTAGTAGGTCGAGCGAGTGTGTTGGGGAGTGGTGTTGCTGTTTCCCGTGTAGCTTTTTTTAGTTTATTTTGTGTTCAATAACTTCAGTCACTATCGATCAGGTTGTTCGTGATGATAATTGTTAATTGACTGTGGTGAATGTGGTGATTCTAGTTGTGTCGTGATGGTGGTGGTACGACGGCGATTATGTAATCGATATTGTTGAAGATGGTGGTTGTGGTGGTGATGGTTCAATAACCTAAACTCGGTCTTCTGTTATTTTTCAGTTTCACAATGTAAACATTATTTCTCCATCGTTAGATTTCGATATTCGATCATCTAGCTTTGTTCACAAGAATGCTCTTCTCTAAGTTTTTATGTAAGGTTAATGTGTAATGTTTGTGTCGGGTGTGTGTGTGTTTTTTATGTATGTTTCTGTAAATGTGTACTGTTTGTGTAATGTACGTTACTGGGTTAATGTGTAT
This sequence comes from Octopus sinensis, assembly GCF_006345805.1. Taxonomy (NCBI): domain Eukaryota; kingdom Metazoa; phylum Mollusca; class Cephalopoda; order Octopoda; family Octopodidae; genus Octopus; species Octopus sinensis. Next base: position 28,700,627 of record NC_043010.1, read on the forward strand.
ATGTTTGTGCAATGTGTGTGTTGTTTGGAATTGATGTGTGTGAACATGTTTGTAATTATGTAATGTGTGTGCCTGTGTAGTTAGTGTTCAAATCACAAGACAGTGGAATTACTATAAGAAATATGATATGTATTTGTGAATGTGTAATATTATCTTGGTACATTGAGTATGACTATATAATATAATAATGAACGGTGTGTTTTGGACTGCTGTATGTATTTGTGTGTGTGTGTACATATATATAAATATATGTAGAGAGAGAGATACATAGATATATCGATATACACATACATATATGTAATATGTAAATACATTCATATACATATTTACATGCATAAATACATACACATACATATATAGGCATGTATGTATATATAATGTGTATATATATATATAACACACATCCACTAGTGAGAATCCTCCTGATAAATATTGCTTTATAGTTATTACTTGTGCAAAACTATTGATTGTGGTTAATTAAATACGTTTCTCTTTGTCATTAGGGAATAATAAGCGCGCGCGCACACACACACAGAGTTAAATAAGTATATTTAACTTTATTTAATTATTGGGAATACTGAGTAGAAGTGGTCTCAGAATTCCGCAAAGTAGATAACTTAGTGATTCCATGAAATACTGTTAGAGTCACTGAGTTGCAGCTCAGTTAAATGACCAGTCAGTATTTTCTTTAATTTTAAACATAGTGAAAGTACCATAGTAGCCTAATTGCACATCAGGTGGGGTGAGAATAGAAATGGAAACACTGCTAGATTTTTTTATTCAATGTATATTTAATGAGTACATGTAGGATGAAACTGTGTGTTATATATATAGGTGCAGGTGTGGCTGTGTGGTAAGAAGCTTGATTCTCAACCATATGGTTCCAGGTTCAATCCCACTTGTGACACTTTGGGTAAGTGTCTTCTACTATAGCCTTGGGCCGACCAAAGTCTTGCAAGTGGATTTGGTGAATGGAAACTTTAAAAAAATCCCATCGTATATATTGCATGTGTGTATGTGTCTTTGTTTGCATCCCTGTAACTTAGCGTTTCGTCAAAAGAGTATGATGGAATAAATACCAAGCTTCAAAACAAAACAAAAAAATGTTTTGGAGTTGATTCATTTGACTAAAAATTCTTTAAGGCAGTTCCCCAGCGTAGCCACAGTCTAATGTCTGAAACAAGTAAAAAATAAAATATACCATATTTGGTGTATGCAATGCACATCCCCTTCTCCTTACCTAAAAAATGTCTTAAGAAGTTGTCATTGGTCCTGTGTGCAAAATTGAGCCTCCCATAAGCTCTTTGCCTTGAATATGCTCTATGAAATTGAGGTGCATCTAATATGTCTGTGTGTATTCATCTGGTATGTATTTAGATGTGTGTTCCAAAGGTCCCAGTTATCCTGTTTAGAGTGAAGACCATGCACTGCAACACCTTGGGATTCAAGGGCCCATAGCCTTGCCAAAACAGCTGAAGGATCTTCATGGAGAAAGAGTAGATGTTTTCAAGAAACAACTTGACCTATTATCCAAGATGAACTTACATCATGGCAAAAAACTCAAAAGAGAGCAGCTATGTTGAACCCCTTCCTTCACCAAATGCCAATTGCATAAGAATGGTCATAGAAAAGGTGATTACACTGGCTGTGTCCCAGCATGGTCTCAGCCTTTTGGCTAAAAGAATAAAAGGATATAAAGGAACAGTGATGTAAAGGGACCTTTTTAGTTTTATTAGGAGTGACCTCTCTGGTGTCAGTAGGATGATACATTGCACTCAAATAGAGATAGGAAGGGCATCCAACAGTAAAAATCGTGCTCCCACCCACAAAAAAGGCTGATGCCCACAGTAAAAAACATTGGTGCTTGGCCTAGGGGTTAGGGTGTTGCACTCATGATCACAAGATCATAGTTTCAATTCCTGGACTAGGCAGTGCATTGTGGTCTTGAGCAAAACACTTCAGTTCACATTGCTTTAGTCCATTCAGCTATAAATGGGTCACCCTGCGATGGACTGGCATCTCCTTCGCAGAAAATGTCACTTATATGCTATGGAAACCAGATAACTAGTGTTATGAATCCTAGGACTCAAAGCAGTAATGTTCCTCCCTGGAACATCAACCTTCTGGAATTGTCTCTCTGTTCATGTTTTTCTTACAAGTGTTGATCTGCAACAAGTTTAAAGGTAACATTAATGGCATTGAGGTTACTGGTCTTGAAGTGCCCTGCAGAGTACAAGGCATTGCCCCGCCAAGCAAAATGAAAAAAAAAAATCTTATCATGAATGATGCTTTTCTGCTGCTATAGATTTCTCTCATTTGGGAGGTGGTGGTGGTGGGTGCTTTAATTTGTAATCATTTGAAGGTGTAACTGCTATCTATTTTCTTTTATCTTATACTTATTTCAGTCATTAGACTGTGGCTTTATTGGAGCACCACTTTGAAAGATTTTACTCAAACAAACTGACTCTAGTACTTACATATTTTTAAGCCTGGTACTTATTTTATTGGTCTCCTTTGCAGAAACCGCTAATTTACAGGGATGTAAACAAACCAACATCAGTTGGAGTGACAAAGGTACATGCGTGTGAGTGTGTGTATAGGACTGGCACGAGGAAATACAGGGCTTAATAATTAGAGGAGAATTATCAGTGGGACCCCTACTCTACAGAAGCTGAAGATTGATGTTTTATGCTTTGTCTGGTATGCCATTATCAGCCAAAAGGCATTGAGGGTTTGAGACTCCACCATTAACCACATCATGGTGTCCTCTGCTCAAGCATATGCACAGGGCCCAATTTGAACAAATCAGTCTAATTATATATATAAAGTTAATCCAAACAAGGAAGCACAAAAAAACACAACAACGCGAGGACGTGGAACAAATATAGTATTATTGGATGCTCAGGAAAGAAGGAGGGTTTAACGTTTTGAGCGGAGCTCTTTGTCGGAAACATAGGAGAAGGGAAGACAGAGGGAAAAAATAGCCAACGGTACACATGCGGTCACATTTTATATATATAATTATATATATACAATGTTATACACGTTTCATGTATCTGTATGTACATGCACACACATACACACAAATGTGTGTATTCAATCTATGCCGGTATAGAAAATAGATACTAAATGATGATGATGTATATGAAACAAATGAAAACTGGAGTTGCTATTTCATACTCTGCAACTGAAAGATTGTGCAAAACTATTGTTTCTGCTGGATGAATTTCTTTTCTATACCTTTGGATAGCCAGGTGTTTGCAAGAGTGCTATCTGGATTCCTGGATCTCTTCTGACTTGCTCTACACACACACACACCTTTTCCTTTGTTCAGATCTCTTTCCACTTTTTCTAGAGATATTAGTCACTGTACTGGAATTTACCACTGGACCAATATATGCCATTTAGTAGACAATGTGATCAGTATAAGCTTTCAGTATCAAATTGCGACTTATAGACTTCCATCCTTTCCAAAGGACCTTTGAGTTCTCTTTTTTTCACTCCTGGACTGGAGATAACCAGCAACTGTCTAAGGTCCATACATATGTGACCATTGTTAATGCACTTTATAACTACAGGGTCAGTAATTTATATTCCAACACCATTACTGTGTTTATGTCTATGGCCAAGATACTTTCTCAGTCTATACATTGGCACAGTTCACCGTTATCAATTAGTTTAACATCACCATCAAGTTCTTCTATGATTAGTAGTATCTATTCTGTTACAAGTATTCAGGCTAGGTCACTAATCTTTCTCCCACCAGTCTTATAAGTGTTGACTTCATCTTGTGATTCAGTTATTTAAAAAAATAAATGCTTTGTATTTTGAGTTCAAATCCTTCTGATGTTGACTTCATCTTGATCACTGTTGTTGATGTTGTTTTTGTACTTTGATCTAAATTCAACTTCTGATCTTGCAGACCTAGGATCACAGACAATCCAGCCATAATCATGCCAATTTTTATGAGGTTATCTAAGACTACATTATCTAATGTCCTTCCCTTCTTTTTCAGGATGGCAGAGTGTGATTTGAGAGAGATGTAACAGTTACATCTCTCTCAAATCACACTCTGCCATCCTGAAAAAGAAGGGAAGGACATTAGATAATGTAGTCTTAGATAACCTCATAAAAATTGGCATGATTATGGCTGGATTGTCTGTGATCCTAGGTCTGCAAGATCAGAAGTTGAATTTAGATCAAAGTACAAAAACAACATCAACAACAGTGATCAAAGATGAAGTCAACATCAGAAGGATTTGAACTCAAAATACAAAGCACTTATTTTTTTAAATAACTGAATCACAAGATGAAGTCAACACTTATAAGACTGGTGGGAGAAAGATTAGTGACCTAGCCTGAATACTTGTAACAGAATAGATACTACTAATCATAGAAGAACTTGATGGTGATGTTAAACTAATTGACAACGGAGAGGACTCCATTAAAGGTACCCAAGGACCAGCTGATGGTGTTAAACTGAGTGACAACAGAGTGGACTCTATTGACCCTTCAGCATTCAGATTACTTTGTCAAATGAAATGCTCATTTATTCACATTTTCTAAAGTTAGTTCTATGTAATCTTGTTAGTTTGAGATTATGAACAAGTGATTGTTTATTTTAGAATGACATTGCAGGTGGATATGAGAGGCTGGATCTGGTCACTTGAACATAAAACGGGTAAAATATTTGGGCTGTATATGCCTGGTTTAAATGCTAAAAGGGTAAATGGAATGAAGGACCACATAGAGATGTTAACCCGGGTGACAACAGAGAGGACTTTACAAAAGGCACCAAAAGATCAGGTGGGTGTTGAAACAAATGCATTAAGTTTATCTCAATCACCAAGAAAGGAACACTCCTTAATGAACTTCCAGTTTTCATTTCCCAAATTTCATTCATAGGGCTTTAATTAGCCTAAGGCTATGTTAAAAGACACTTGCCCAAGGATGTCCATATAAAGGCTTCCTCAATACTCCATAATATAAGTCCCAAAGGATATGTCAGTTGGGATTTGAATCCATTTGGAAGGCTGCTATGTTGACCATTATACCACTGACATACCAGTTGTATTGGTATTAGATAAGTGGCAAAAATGATTGACCTTATTCAATATTTAGTAGATTGGACTGTATGTGTGAAGGTACGTGGCCCAGTGGTTTGGATGTTACACTTGTAATTGCAAGATTGTGATTTTGATTCCCAGACTGAGCAGTGCATTGTTCTTGAGTGAAACACTTCCCTTCATGTTGCTCCAATCTGCTCAGCTGTAAATGAGTAACTCTGCAATGGACTGACATCCTATGCAGAAGTAGTGTTGTTATCTCAGTCACTTATACATTAAGGGAACTAGGTAACCAGCACTATGAGTCCTGGGTCTCAAGACAGTACTTACTCCTTTACATTCCAATTTCAAATCCTATTGATTTCAACTTTGCCTTTCATCCTTCCAGAGGTCAATAAAATAAAGTATCAGTTAAATAGTGAGGTTAATGTAGTTGAGTCTTCACCCTCCCTTCATATGCAAAGCACTGTGCCTTAAATTTGGTGGCAGGAAAATAGTTCTTTAAATTATTATATACTTACAACTAAGGTGGCAAGCTGATAGAATTATTAGCACACCTGGCAAAATACTTACTGGCATTTTGTCTGTCTTCATGTTCTGGATTCAAATGCCACCAGAATCGACTTTGCCTTCCATCTTTTTTGGATCAGTGAAATAAGTACCAATTGAGCATCTGGGGTTGATTTAATCAACTTAGCCCCTCCTTCAAATTGCTGGCCTTGTGCCAAAATTTGGAACCAGTATTTACTCACAACCTTTTTTGTTCTGATTTCAAATCTCCATGATGTTGACTTTGCCTTTACTCTTTCCCTTATGCTTGAGTTGATGAAATAGGTACCAGTGAACTACTGGGGTAAATTCTGTTATATCTGTTTCTTAAAATCATTAGAACTGGTATTCAATGGCAGGTCAGATTGTTACAGTTTGGTAGGAAGGTATTTGAACTGTTTTAAATTGTTCTAAGTTTGGTGCTTTGTTCTAAGATCATTTCCACCTAAGGTTCATTGATTTGATTTTATTGTATTAATTTCTTTTGTGATCAGAACAGTAGGTTTCAGTAATACTCTGGTGTTGTTTCAGTGGACAATAGTTTTCTTTATGTTTTGTTTTATTTATCTCTTTTACAAAAAATGATCCTGTTTCTGATCCAAATAAATCATTCGTGGTAGCACTAGTGCAAAACTACTACTACCACCACTACCTATACTATTATTGTTACAACTACTACTACTACTGGCACTATTATTCTAACACTAACAACAACAACTACTACTACTACCACCACCACCACTGGTACTGCTATTGTAACAACAACCAATACCATCTCCGACAACAACTGTTACTGTTACTATAATTTTACTACGATATTTATTACTGTTTCTTCTAGTCTGTTTACTACTACTACTACTAATACTACTACTACAACCACCATCTCTGCCGTGACTGAAATTACGACCACCATAACTATCACCACTACCATTACTGCTATCACTCTTATGGCCACCACCACCACCACCACTGCAACTATCACCCCTACAGTTACCACTTCCACTACAACACTGCTGCTGTATCATTGGTGTAGACATGCTGCTGTTTGTTTTTAATAAAATGCTATGTAGTCAATCAATATTGTCAGATGCTCTATATTAAAATCAACATTCTTCATATTAAATCAATATTGTAACATACAATGTTATATATTAAATCAATATCTGTGTGGTGAATGGTGTTACACATAGTGGAGGTAAGCTTTCAGGGAACCAAGTCTGCGACCTGGTTTTCATTCCTCGTACAAGATGTCGCACTTCATTTCATCCATGTCCCTGTTTCTCTTGAGAAAGTCATGAATACCACAACCTCATATTTCCCATCTTCAAGTTTTATATTTTATAAGCAATCTTTATATATTATGTCAAATTAATGGAATTGTACTTGCGAAAGGCATGAATACCTTAACTTCACATATCCCATGTTCTTAATGAATCTGAGGTTTTATATTTTTTAAGCAATTTTTAGTTATTAAGTCAAACTAACACAGTTGCATTTGGGAAAGGCATGAATATCTCAAACTCTCATTTCCTTTTGTCTAAAATGTAAGACTCTATACTTAGTTCAAAAGAACCCAACACTATTGTGGAGTGTTATGTAGTGTGGAGAGGGTTAAAACTGCAAAATTTTGGAATAAATTCATTTACCAAAGTTTGATTCATCTCGCTTGGCAGGGTCACCCTTTATTTTTCATGTCATTGTAGTTAATAAGTACCAGTACTTGAGTTGTTTCCTAGATTCTTACAAAATTGGCGTTTGTAACTAATCAAAGAAATCGATATTGTGAATTGGTATGTTATCATAATCAATAAATTTGGCAAATCCTATAAAAATGTGAAACACCAAACATCATATTTCAAAGCAGAATCTCTCTCTCTCTCTCTTTCTCCCCTCCCCCCATCCTTCCTGCCGCTGCTGCCATCAATGATTATGTCTTACATTGAAACAGTCATGGCTTTGTATGGAAGAGGTAGAGCTGATTGAATCAATATCAATATCTGATTGATAAATTATTTTAGCAACCCTAAAAAGAATGAAAGTAAATACAATTCTGTTAAGACATGAACTCAGAATATAGAGGAGTAAATGGGACTAAATGTTAGAAATTTACTTCAACATGAAAACAAATATATTTAATAATTGGCACAGACATGGTTGCATGGTTAAGAAGTTCACTTCACAAACACACGGTTTTGCATTCAATTTCACTGCACAATGCCTTGAGTGAGTGTCTTTTACCATAGCTTCAGGTCAACCAAAACTTTGTGAGTGAAATCTGATAGATGGAAATTTTGCAGAAGTCCACTGGAGACTATTTTAGTTTTGGGGTTTAACATCACCACTGTGTTCTTGGGTGTCTTTAGTTGAGTTCCACTCTGTTGCAACTATTTATGCTAAGTCTGATCTGAAGATAATTTAATTTCACAGTCTTGGGTTCTCAAAAGGTTCATGGTCACTGTCCTCTGCCCTTTGTCTGAGTCATTAAAATAAAAATAAATTAAGGAACTTCAGTTTTAACCATCTCCCACAGCTGTTTCCCCAGAGTTTTAAGGAACAATACCTCACAATATAGATGGAATAATAATCATTTGAAACATTAATCGTTTACTTCTTCCAGTCATAGGTTTATTTAGCATTGATGAAGGGCTATCCAATATTTTACAACAACAATTAAAAGGTAAAGACCTCCTTCAGTCAACTATGGGATTGCACCTAGAAAGTTACCCTCTGAGATACAAGTCTTGGGCAAATTTGTTTATAGAAGACCAGCAGTCATCCATGCATACCAACCTCCTGTCTCTACGCCAATAATGTTATCCTTGGGAATGGCAAAGGCCTATACAACTTGGCGTCAGTGATATTGCAACTCGTTTCTACAGCTGAGTGAAACAAAGTGTCTTGCTCAAGAACACAACACACAGCCTGGTCCAGGAAATTACTGCATTTCATTTTAGTTAGCAAGAGAACTTCTCTGTTATCAACCTAATCTTCCTCTAATATCTTCTTATCATATTTAAACTGGAAAGTAGATTCACCAGGACTTACATTTCAGTTCAGAATGCTGATACTAATGATTGGCTAGTTATAACAATTCAAAATTTCTTAGTTGCTGGTTGTCACATCCCTATGCCATAAGTCTACCCAAACATGGTTGTCCATAGGTACACAACAACAAAAGAACATTTCCTTAATTTCCCTTAATCTCAATTAATTATCATTAACATTTTCTGTGTTAAAGAGAAACTTAACTCATTGTTTCCTTCTTTGTTGTTCTTTCAGACTGCTGCTTCCACTTTCGATACAGTGAACATGTTCCAAGAAGCCACACTTAACAGACACCCTGCAATCTGTTGACAACTTTGGTCTCTCTATCCAGTACCACTCACATATGGAATGTTCCAACAGTCCTCCACGAAGATGGCGATATTTACATTGAATACAATTCTTACATATCCTGTGCAGTGCCAGACCCCATATTTTGACACGTAAAACTGCAAACTTCAAAGGATATTTTGTTGCTAGTTTTTTTTAAAGTTTTTTTTTTTTTTACTGTTGTTAATGTTGTTGTACTTGAATGAACGAATGGTTTAAACTGCAGGCAATTCTGTCACCATGTCTTCTGAATCAATATATGTAGTGCAGCCTGCACTTGAGACTTTACCTAATGCAAATGACCAAAATGCATCAAATGTTACTGAAGATCCTATTGAGTATAAACCTTTGGATTTGCTTGAACACCTCAACCAAACAACAAATGCGTTGGCTCTATCAACATCGCTGGCCACAAACACGAACACTTTGGCCACTATAACTTCCACAATGCCCACAGCAATGATTAACATGGGCTTGCTGAACAGTCGGCGCGAGAAGCCTTTCAAGTGTGAGGTGTGTCGCAAAGGATTTACATTGCGTGCGTACCTGAAACGACATCAGCAAATTCCTGAGGTGGAAAAACACTTCAGCTGCGCTTATTGCCATAAGGTCTTCCCACAGAGAGACCGGCTGAAGAATCACGAGCGGACCCATTTGGGTGTTCGCCCTTACAATTGTGCCTTCTGCAGCAAAAGCTTCTCCCGTAAAGACCACTTGAAAAACCACCAACGCTGCCATACTGGCGAGAAACCTTTCAAATGTGGAATTTGCCAAAGAGCTTTCTCCCAACGAGACAGACTACGGAATCATTCTCGTACTCACACAGGTGAGAGACCATTCCAATGCCAAGTAAGTAAACTCTTTGTTGCTATAAGATTGTAATTCTACAAAAGTTTTAGATTGGTTCAATTAAAATACATCAAAACTTTATTATATATATATATAAAAATCCAAAATCAAAATCGAAATCGATCAACATCAATGGAAGTTGCAGCTGTGATACCAGTGCCGGTGGTACATAAGAGAACCATCCAAACGTGGCCGTTGCCAGTGCCGCCCCGACTGGCCTCGTGCCGGTGGCACGTAAAAAGCACCATCCGATCGTGGCCGTTTGCCAGCCTCGTCTAGCACCTGTGCCAGTGATACGTAAAAAGCACCCACTACACTCACGGAGTGGTTGGCGTTAGGAAGGGCATCCAGCAGTAGAAACATTGCCAGATCAGACTGGGCCTGATGCAGCCATCCGGCTTCCCAGACCCCAGTTGAACCGTCCAACCCATGCTAGCATGGAAAGCGGACGCTAAACGATGATGATGATGATATATATATATATATATATATATATAATATATATATATATATATATGGCCACAGCTCATGAGCTGAAACTAGAATCAATCAATCATATATATACATACACACACACATACTTACAGTAATATTCCATCACCCACTCACTAAGCAATAGTCACCTAAGGTTTCATAACAATGTATTCTGACCATGGTGAAATCAATTTAGTGCCTTTCAAATGTTAAAAGTTCCCTGTTGAGATTTGAGCTAAGGCCTATATTATTACTAAGACAGTATCAGTATAGGCTCCCAAGCAAATTAGTGCACTAGACCCTATAGTATTTACTTATTGATTGCAAGCCACAGGAATACATAGACCAACAAGAATTAGGCCCCAAGTCCATTGAGTCCTCCAGGCCACTGGCCAGTGTGCCCTTGCCTGAAGGTGGTACTGTTAAGGCCTCATTATTTCTCAAGTAACATGGATCATGATGCTCTGTATTTCATGATGATCAGAAACGTTGACTTAGGTACATAGTTTTAGTGTAGTCAGTATTTGATGAGTCATGTTTCAAATATTTATTTATATTCAAACAAATGTTGTTCTTGTTTGTTTGTTTGGCCTAATTGACTCAACATTGCTTATTATTACATGCTTGCAACATCAACACTCCTCTTATTTTTAGATTTTCTGTTTAATTTCCTCTTTTGTTTTCCATTTGTTGTCGTTTCCTTTTTTACTTTTAATCTCCTCCAGGGGTCATGTTAGTAGTAGTGGCATGTGTATAAAAGGCAAAAGGGAGGTGAGTGTCAGATACACAGAATATTGACCAAGATGTGGTACCCAACAGCAGTTTCTACTTTCAGTAATCTCGCAACTGTCAGACTTTCTCTTTACATGAAGGAATATACACACACACACATACATATGCATATAGATACATTTATACACACTCAAACACATACATATATACACACACAAACATATACACACATATTGTTGATTAAACTTTTAGTCATCAGTGAATGAAAGGCAGCAGCAATCCTCACTTTTCACAGAGATTCCAAGACTAGGGTAGTGAAACGATAACAAAATATTAAATATCAAAATATATCAACATATCAACATATCATCAAGACTGCAGAACTGGTCTGAGTGCTTACAATGGAGAGGGTACTGCACTAAAGGTACCCTGGTACACTAGAATCAGGTAGAAATGATAGACTGGGTAACAGATGTATGTATTCCACTCATTATGTCAAGAAATTAATGACTTGATGGAGCTGATAATATATCATTTTAGCACATTATTTCCACCCCTTTACTCTCTATTTCACAATCTCTCATTGCCCAATGTAAACCCACTTCCCTCAATATTACTCCTCCTCAGTAGAGTGGGTCTTGCAAATTACTTGGTGACCTCATTGCTGCTGGTGCCAAGTAAAACGCATCCAGTACACTATATAAGTGGTTAGCATTAGGAATGGTGTCCAGCCATAGAAACTATGCCAAAGAAGACATTAAAGCTTGCTGCAGTCCTCCGGCTTGCCAGTGTTCCTGTTGAACCAGCCAACCCATGCCAACATGGAAAATGGATGTTAAACAGCACTTAGCTCTGAAAAAACCATTTAACTATTAAGACTTATCAATGAATCATTGAATGACTAAATGCTGTAGGTGCATTGCTTATTTTACAATAATGGTACCTGTACCACTAACAAAACTACTTCCTTTTGTACATCTCATCGGTATGGCTGTGTAGTAAGAAGTTTGCTTCCCAGCCACATGGTTCCTCACTTCATGGCATCTTGGGCAAGTGTTTTCTGCTGTAGTCTCAGGTTCACCAAAGTTTGTGAATGGATATGGTAGATGGAAACTGAAAGAAGCCTTCGCGTAAGTGTAGGCGTGTGTGTTATCATCAGCATCATATAATGTCTGCTTTCCATGCTGACATTGCATGGGTTGGATGGTTTAACAAGCTGACCAGCTGAAGGGTTATTCAGTCTCCAATATTTGTTTTGGCATGGTTTCTATGGCTGGATGCTCTTCCTAACACCAACTGTGTGTGTGCGTGTGTGTTACTGTCGCCTTACCTTGGCTTTGTGCGATAGTTGATCACCATCATACAAGTAGTGTCCTTCATTTCCAATCTTCTGTGAAGACTTTTCTTGTCATAGAGGAATGTTACCATATGCAGAAACAGGCAAAGTGTGGCAACAAGAGGTAGAAAATCTGTCTCAAACAAATTTCATTTGACTCATGCAAGCATGCATTAAAACAATGATGATGATGATGACCTAATCATCATCATCATCGTTTAACATCCGCTTTCCACGCTAGCATGGGTTGGACGACTTTTTACTGAGGGGTGGCAAGCCAGATGGCTGCACCAGGCTCCAATCTTGATCTGGCAGAGTTTCTACAGCTTGATGCCCTTCCTAACGCCAACCACTCTGAGAGTGTAGTGGGTGCTTTTTACGTGCCACCGGCACAGGGGCTAGTCAGGCGTCACTGGCAACAACCTCGCTCAAATCTTTTTACACATGCCACCGGCACAGGTGCCAGTGAAGCGACGTTGGTAACTATCACGCTTGAATGGTGCCCTTTGACGTGCCACAGGTACGGAAGCCAGTTGGCTGCTCTGGCAACGATCACGCTTGGATGGTGCTCTTGGCACCCTACTAGCACAGGCATAAGTGCCAGTAAGGCGACGCTGGTAACGATCATACTCGAATAGCCGCTCTGTCAACGATCACACTCGTATGGTGCTCTTTGCACCCTGCTAGCATGAATGCCTAATGATTGATAAAATAACTCTCATCATGCACACTGTTTTATATGACAAATATCTGACAAATACCAATAGGTGGATTGCCATTATAATGTTAATGAACTTATCCAATAGAATTACAAATTTACTATGTTCTTCAATTCTTTCAATAAGTTGCATAAATTGGTTTTGGCAAATTCCTGCAGTTCTTTTATATACTATATCATTTGACTGGAATTTTTCTTATTTCAGTTGTATTTGTTTTTCCATGAATAATTTCTGTGATTCTACCTGCTGCAGGCAAGGCATGTTTTTTGCCAATTGTGTATAATTTCTTAGCTGTGGAATTTAAGTATGAGGTTTTAAATTATACTCTTAAGTGAAGATTTTTGTGACCTTCACAGGTTTTCTGTGATTGATATGGTTGATGTAGTTAATGTTAACTTTGAACTCCCACAGCAAAAACATGGGCAAGGAGTTCCGAGGGTTGTTGTTTTAGGAAGAAGGACTTGGTGTAGAGATTAATAGAGGACTTAACAACAACAGGAGGATAAACATGTGAGTTGGGAAGACCTGAGTGGTGTTGGCACAAGACCAATTAGCTCCAAGAAGTAGAGGCCACTGTAGCTGGAGCAAAAAAAAAAGGTAGAGTGAAAGAGTCACAGCTCATTTGAGAGTGTTGGTGAGCGACCATATGTAAATCAGTCAGGTAGCCTTTGTGGGGGTGTGGTGGAGTGTAGGCTATATCAGCAACAGCACTGTCCCAGATGTAGAAGTAATTTCTTCCAGGAATTTGCTACAGCTGTTGTTGATTGTGAGGAGTATTCAACCAACATCCTTATCGAGCAGTAACCATAGCAACTGTTTATCTTTCTACCATCAGGAAGTAATTTGAGGCTCACTTGGACCATATTAGCAAACTCAGAGAGAGTCTTCCTTCAAGAACAATCACTCATTTTGAACTCTACTTTGTACCATCATTAGTGTGTGTGTGTGTAGTGGACAAATGCTTTATATATTTCATCAACATAATTATGTTTTTATAATTTATGGTATCAGGTGGTGTCGTGTGTGGTGGGAGAAGATATGTGAGGCTCTTGGACTAAATGTCTTATGTTTACTTTATTCTTTTCACTTTCTGAGATCAAATGCCACTGAGGTCATCTTAGCCTCCACCCTACTCTTGAGTCAATAAACTAAACACCAGACATGTGCAGTCATTGATTCAACTGTCAATAATCTGTCTGTAAATTTGTGGCTTTTTGCCAATCTAAGAAATTATTATTGTTGTTGTTGTTCTTTGTGTCTGGAGCAAGAGGACATGTGTTCATGGTCATAAGTTTTCTTTAAAAATTTGTTGTTTTATTAGCGGGTATTCCAAGTTTTGTTGAACTAAATAACCCTGCTCACTGCAAGCAGAGCCAGCTAGTGTGGCAAGAATTCACCTTCTAAGGATGAATTATAAGTTTAATATTTTGAAGCAAAAATATCAATATGGCTTCCCAAATTGAGGGAACCAATGGCTGTTGGAATAGCTGCTATGGCATTGCTTTTCCTCCACTATTCAATGTAATCAAAAGACAAAGTACAGACAGCAGCAGCAACAACAAGCATGCAAAAGTGATGAGTAGGATATATATTTAAAATGATGCAAGCACAACTTCCATCATTGTCCCCAACACCACTGCTACTACTGCCACCACCACCACCACAAACATTAATTGATAAATCAACAACAGCAGCTTTTCTTTTTTTTGAAGCAGATTGGGAATGGTTTTGCACAAGCTTGCTGGGAAATGGAAAAAGTTGAGTCAACACAAAAATGTTGAGCAACACTAAGTTGCACTTAACAAAGAATGGCAGAGCAATTTCTCTTAATGCACTAGAGGAAGTGCGACAAGACACTGAGAAAAAACACAATAAATAAATATCATTAAAGATGAGGAGACTGGAGCAAGCAATGCAGGTCTAGATTTTAAAAATTCCTGAGACTGGTCTGGAGTTTAGAAACTTATGTCGCCCATAGGAAATGCTTTGGCACAGTTGTTTCTTGTAGGTGAGTATGTATGGAGGAGCTTTGCAAAGAGGGGTAAGCAAACAATCATGTTTGATTAAATTAGGTGGTTTTAAACCTTTTTAAATTTGCCAACAGTAATACAAAGAAAGAATGATATGGATACAAACTCAGTTTATTAGTGAACAGGGAAGGGGACAGGAGTTTCACAAATAGGGTCAGTCACCAATACTTGGCAGCTGTTCTCATGGTAGCCAGTTTCAGTCCCATTTTCTGTGACTGGATTGTTTGTTCAGTAGTTTGAGTGTATAGTTACCAATTGGAACCATTCAGTTTCATGCGCTTGGTCCATCAAAAGTGTCCCCTCTCATCTTCTGTATGTACTGGTTATAGAGTCACTACTGTGGAAATTGGAGACATCGAGTGGAATCCCACACAAACAGATTTCTTAAACTGATATCTTCCAGTTTAAGAACTCCTGAACTAAGTTGTTTACAATTACATGTTCTGCCAAAAAAAAAAAAAGAACGCAATACATACCAATATGTATAGGCATGATTGTATGATGAAAAAGTTCACTTTGCTACCATGTTGCTTTGGTGCAGACTCACTGCATGGCACTTGGGTCAAGTGTCTTCTACCATAGCCCTAGCCAACTAGTGTCTTGTGAGTGAATTTCATACAGAGAAACCTTACAAAGCCTGTGTGTGTAAACATCAAAAAATAAATCCATAAAACTCTAATGTTGCAGTAAATCCAAATCGGACCAACCTGCATGTACATACGTAATTGGCTAAAACAATCTTTAAGAGCAATGTAACAGAAAAGCATAAATTTCACATATAGTTCATTCTATAATTGTGCTCAACCCCTGTTTCATTAGGTAAGGTAAACATTAAGATAAACATGTGTATAATTACATAATTGTGAAAAGTAATTAATTTGAATTAATTATGTACCACAGATATGTAATTATATTCAATGATGTCTGTTAATGAAACATCTGTTACGAAATATGAACTGTATGGGAAATTTATCTCGTGCGTGTGTGTACAGGTATACTCTTTTACTCTCTTTTACTCTTTTACTTGTTTCAGTCATTTGACTGTGGCCATGCTGAAGCACCGCCTTTAGTCGAGCAAATCGACCCTGGGACTTATTCTTTGTAAGCCCAGCACTTATTTTATCAGTCTCTTTTTGCCGAACCGCTAATATGTGCTTATGTAAATGATTATGTTATTTCTCAAAGGAAAACTGTTGAAGTTGATGTTTTCATGTCAAGGAATTATCCAGTAGCTCAGCACTTTCAAACAGACAAGAGAAATGAAAAATCCCTCACTTGTAAAAACTGATGAGGGTTATTGTCAAGAAGAACACCGTCCTGTAAAAACGATGTCTTAGTAAATGTATTATCATATCCCATGCTAGTATAGGAAGACAGACATAAAATGAACTAACAAACGAATATATGAATGGATTTGAAATCAGCAACTTTGAACTGCTAGTCTTTACAATTATATCTAATTGATCATTTCATGTTAGAGTGTAATGTAGGATTTTTCTTGTTTTAACTGCTCTCAGCCATCTACACTCTGAAGATTCTGTGATTTCTTTGGACAAGTTTTCTCACATATTAGATGTTTGGTGTTGGTTGCTTGCCTCCCTCTCTGCGTATAAATATCTTTACTTGTTTCAGTCATTAGAATGTGGCCATGCTGGGGCACTACCTTGAAGGATTTTTAGTCAAATGAATTGACCACAGTACTTATTTTTTTAAAGCCTAGTATTTATTTTATTGGTCTCTTTTGCCAGACTGCCAAGTTATGAGGACACAGACACACCAATACCAATTATCAAGCAATGGTAAGGGACAAAGATGGACAACAAAGACACATGCATATAAACATATATACGTTTGTTCATTAATTACATTACATATGATGGGCCTCCTTAGTTCCCATCCACCAAATCCACTCAAAAGGCTTTGGTCAGCCCAAGGCTATATTGTTTAAAGACATTACACTTACCCAAGGTGCCAGGCAGTGGGGCTGAACCCAGATCCATATTGTTAGGAAGCAAACTTCTTGCCACACTGCTATGCTTATTCACTTTTCATGCTAGCATGGTTTAGATGGGTTGTCAAAGTCTGAGTCAGTTCTTATTCAGAGTTGCTGCGATTTCTAAACTTGTCACTGTCCTGCACATGTGGCATTTTGGAATGGTTTCTACAGCTAGATCTTCCAACTAACCACTTATCAGGGTGTAATGTGTGCATTTTATTGTGGCATCAACACGAGAGGAATTGTTGTGTCTGCAGTATGGCATAAGGATTCTCTAGACCCTGTATTCTCTTGGTTCACTAGTGAAATGATTTACAGTAAATTACATACATACCATACATAAGTACATATACACACACACACAAACACCACACACACATGAGGGTGGGCTGAAAACTTAATAGGTTGACAATGAAGGAGTGATGCTAGAGCTGTGAAATCTTGCATGCATCAATTTTAACTCTTCTTATTGATAACTGCTTTGTTTCTTTCCTGGTAAGCTGACATTTGACTGTTCAACGAAAACTTCAAAAATAGTAACTTATCTTGAAAATTTGGCAGTAAGATGTTATCAAATATCTGCAGAAAGCCCCCACATTAGAGGATTATGCTCCAGCTTTATCATTAGTGCAAATCTGGGCAGCTGGTTTAGGAGGGTAAGGGAGAGTCTTGAAGATGACCTAAGGTCTGAATGTCCTGCAACTACAACCATTGAGGAGAACATTGATTGTGTTCACTGCATGGTGATGGATGACAGGTGATTGACTTCAAATCAAATAGTCAATGCTACTAGCATATCTCATGAGATAGTTGAGAATATTTTGCACAAGGAACTTAGCATGATGAAGGTTTCTACTCGGTGGGTGCCGCGTCGTCTGACACTTGATCAAAACTGCACTGGGCTGATCACATCACTGAAAAATCTGACATTATTTGAAATAGACCCAGCTGAGTGCTGGATTCATGATTATGAGCCAGTGACAAAAAGATAATTCATGCAGTAGAAACATCCCTCCTTACCTACCCCAAAAGGGTCTTGTTTCATCAGGAGAATGCTCCAGCACACAAATCCTTGGTTTCACTGGCTACTGTGCATGACTAGCTTTGAATCTGTTTACCTCCCTCCCTGTTCTCCTGATTTGGCCCTGTTTGACTCTCATCTATTCCCCAACATGAAAATACACTTGGCTGGGAAGCAGTATTGTAGTGATGATGACATCATATTTGCTATTGATAACTTTTTTTACCAACAGCTTCTTCACCAATGGTATACAAGCACTGCACCACTGATGGAAGAAGTGTATTGGCTGCATTGCTATCTTGGAAAATAAAACCTCATTTGATTACATTCCATGAGAGTATCTTGAGTAGCTTATGAACTTTTTAACCAACCCTCATACATATTCAGTCTAATGAACAGGAATTTGAAATTCGAATAACTTGATACTGAGATGCTACCATAAATAACCATAAATAACTCTCAACATCTCACCTGTACCTACATACACTGTGTATGAAATGCATACACTGTATATTCTCTTTTACTTGTTTCAGTCATTTGACTGTAGCTATGCTGGAGCTCCGTCTTTAGTCGAGCAAATAGACCCCAGGACTTATTCTTTGTAAGCCTAGTTCTTATTATATCAGTCTCTTTTGCCGAACCGCTAAGTTACGGGGACGTAAACACACTAGCATCGGTTGTCAAGCGATGTTGGGGGGACAAACACACACACACACATATATATATATATATACATATATACGACGGGCTTCTTTCAGTTTCCGTCTACCAAATCCACTCACAAGGCTTTGGTTGGCCCGAGGCTATAGTAGAAGACACTTGCTCAAGGTGCCACGCAGTGGGACTGAACCCGGAACTATGTGGTTCGTAAGCAAGCTACTTACCACAAAGCCACTCCTACACCTACATATACACTATATATGTATATATACATATATAGCATCATTTAATGTCCACTTTTCCATGCATGAATCAGATTGGATTTGTTGAAGCAGATCTTTTATGGCTGGATGCCCTTCCTGTTGCCAAATTTCACCAGTTTACAAACAAGATAATATTTCTCAGATCTTTTCGATTTGAACGGCAGTTTTTAACATAATTTCTAGGTAACTAAAAAATTAAAAACTTCGTATACTGGTAGAATGTGTTTATAAAACATCTTTTTCTCTTGGCTTTATTGAGAAAATTCTATAGTTTGTAAGATATTTGTTGTTTTTTTTCTTCAATTTCTGCAATTTCAACCAATCAGTGACATCTATTGAGGTAAAAAACATTCTGTGCCGTATGAATATGTCCCTCGTTTAAGAAACAGATTGGGTTTATTTACATTTGTGAAGAAAAAAAAATACCCTTCCCCCCATCCCTAACCCTAAAACAGATTGAAATGCGATAGATCGATACTAGGGTCATAATTATGGCTGACAATTTCATATGACACCGCTGGAAAAAACTGCCATTCAAACTGAAAAGATCCTATTTCTCTATGGAAGAATGATAATGAGCAACTTTGCTTGTATGATAGTGATACATTGATGTTAAAATGAGTGCACACACATGCTCACGCACACATATGATGAGCTTTTTTTACTTTCTGTCTACAAAATCCACTCACAAGGTTTTGGTCATCTTCAGGCTTATTGTAGAAGACACTTATCCAAGCTGCTGCCCGGTGGTACTGAACTCAAGATTATTTGATTGGGAAGTAAGCTTCTTAATCACACAGCTACATCTGAGCCTACACTCTGTGTGTGTGTGTGTACATAGTGTATGTTACATGAGCTTTAGTGTGCCTAAATGTGTTTTTGTAAGGTCAGGACTGAGGAAAACGGAGTCAGTGCAGTCTTAGTTGCCAACAGTTCATACCAAAGAATTTCCCAGTAAAATGGCTAAAAATAGCATAAACAGAGTATTTTTGTGGTATGCACTGATATGACCTGCAGCATTTAGCGGAAAGGTGTCTGGCTGTGAAGGAATCACATCTTGGAAATTGTTTTTTGGATATTCAATTCAGAAATTTTTGTAACACAAGGTTTCCAAAGTACAACCGTCAGTTCTTTACCAAATTCAATGTTGACTTTTAAAAGATAATCTTTCCATCATTCTATCTTTCTGTCTGTCTGTCTTTCTCTCTCACTCTCTCTCTCTCTCTCTCCTCTCTCTCTCTCTATATATATATATATATATATATATATATATATATATATATGCGTACATGTGGGGGTGTGTGTATATGCATCTTTTACTTTTTTCAGTCATGAAACTTTGCCCATGCTGGGGCAGTGCCTTAAAGAATCTTAGTCAAACGAATTGACTCTTGTATTTTTCTTTTAAGCCTGGTACTTACTCTGTTGGGCTCATTTGCTGAACTGCTAAGTTCAAGGATGTAAACCCATCAACAATAGTTGTCAGGTGGTAATGGTTGCGTACAAACACAGACGCAAAGGCACACACACAGACATGATAGGTTTCTATCAGTTTCCATCTACAAAATCCACTTGCTCAATCTATGACTGTAGTAGAAGACATTTTACCTGAAGTGCCACACAGTGAGACTGAACTCAAAACTGTGTGGTTGGGAAGCAAACATCTGACCACACACCCACACCTGTGCCTATATGTGTATATATATATCATCATCATCATCATTGTTTAACGTCCGTTTTCCATGCTAGCAGAGGTTACTCTTTTACTTGTTTCAGTCATTTGACTGTGGCCATGCTAGAGCACTGCCTTTAGTCGAGCAAATCGACCCCGGGACTTATTCTTTGTAAGCCCAGTATTTATTCTATCGGTCTCTTTTGCCGAACCGCTAAGTGACGGGGACGTAAACACACCAGCATCGATTGTCAAGCAATGCTAGGGGGACAAACACATACACACACACACACACACACACATACATACATACATATATATATATATATATATTATATATATATATATATATATATACACACACACATATATACGACAGGCTTCTTTCAGTTTCCGTCTACCAAATCCACTCACAAGGCTTTGGTCAGCCCGGGGCTATAGCAGAAGACACTTGCCCAAAGTGCCACGCAGTGGGACTGAACCCAGAACCATGTGGTTGGTTAGCAAGCTACTTACCACACAGCCACTCCGGGTTATATATATATTTATTTATTTGTTCTAAATTTGAAGCTGGATTTAATGCTCAGTTTGATGACTAAAAAAAATTGAAATTCTGGGTCACAGTAGTGAGAAACTTCTGTTTGGATGAATATATAAATTTATGTATGGAGTACTTTTGCCTCATGTTTGTTAATTCATATATCTGTACATACACAGACATTATTTTTATTTCCTTCATTTCTTCTATACATTAGTAGTAGTACAAACGCCATAACACTACATCAACATGGTTACTCTTCTTTTAACTTCTTTTACTTGTTTTCAGTCATTGCATTGCGGTCATGCTGGGGCACCATAGTGAAAAGATTAGTCAAACAAATTGAGCTCAGTACTTATTTTCTAGATCTGGTACTTATTCCCTTGGTCTCTTTTGCTAAACCACTAATGTTACAAGGACATAAACCAACCCCAGTTGTGAAGTGGTGGGAAGGGACAAACATAAAATCACACTCACATATACAACAAGCTTCCACACTGTTTCCATTTACCAAATTCACACATTAGGCAATGACCAGCTTGGAGTTTTAGTAGAAGACACTTCCCTACAGTGCTGTGCAGGGGATTGAACCCAAAACCATGTGATAGCAAAGTGAGTTTCTTGATTACACAAATTGTGATGGAAACCATTTTATTATGGAAAACATTAGTGGTTATTTAAAGTTTTAATTTTCACTTTCTTTGTTTTACATTTTGAAAATTCAAATTGATCAAACTGTAATACTGGTTTCACATACTGAAATTTTAAGTATAATTGTAACGGAATTGAAAAATAAACTCAAATGAGACTAAAATTTCTTAAGTCTGAAATTTGATCAATGTAATTATTTAATAATTCTGAGTTAGAAAAACAAAACTTAAAACAAAATTAGTTTTAGTTACTTCTTCTCTCATTCACACATTTTTGCTTTATGAAAATTTCTCTCTTATTTATTTATTTTTTCATCAAGCTGACATTTCATATAGAAAAACCTGTAAAAACTTGAAAAGTAGACCAAGAAACTTGCAGTCGACAAACACATTTCTTAATTTGTGATACATATTTATTGTCAGTATATAGTGAAAACAATAGTCTACGGTTTTGACTATATATATATATATATATATATATTGTTTGCACACACACATCATTTTAGTTTTGACTGGGATTTCAAGTTACACTTCTTATTTCTTTATTGCCCACAAGGGGCTAAACATAAAGGGGACAAACAAGGACATACAAAGGGATTAAGTCAATTACATCGACCCCAGTGCGCAACTGGTGCTTAATTTATCAACCCTGAAAGGATGAAAGGCAAAGTCGACCTCAGCAGAATTTGAACTCAGAACGTGATGGCAGATGAAATACCACTAAGCATTTCGCCTGGTGTGTTAACGTTTCTGCCAGCTTGCCACCTTCTGTAAGCCATTTGGTGAGACTACAGTCCCAATAAAATTCATTATATATAATACACACACACATATGCATTGGCCAAGTCTCTTGCTACTCTGAGATTTGCCTGTAGGTGCACAAGGTCCTCGGGCAAGTTGAAAAATGATGGCATTTACACACACACACACGCACATATAGGATTCAAAATAGAATTATTAATTTCTACTTTGATATCAACTATTCTTTGTGTTGGCAGTCAACACTAAATGTGTGTGTGTATTGGTGGTAAAATATTAAGAAATTAATTTTTGATTGAGTGACGAATGTAGCTGTTCAGTGAGGAAGTCTCTGAGAAAATTTTCTGCTGCATTCCCACCTTATCTATAATTGAGCAGTAGTAGACGTTGCTGCTCCAGGTCACCTGCCAGGTGCTACGTAACTCCCCCCCCCACTCCATATATTGTTCCTTATATACCAAATAACTCATTAATGGTATAGTGTCCAGTGGGACAGTCTGGCCATGTAGTGTTCTCTCCATTGTTCACTCTGTTTCTGTACATTTCTTGCTATTTATTCCATGTTAAGCTCCTACTGAGCAGAACTGTGATCTGAGACATTCCTGTTTTGACCATCCTATCCAGGACTAAAATGTCTAATTCATCCTTTCATTATTTATAGCAGTAGGGTGTTATTTGAGGTAGATGTAGCTGGTATTTCTAGCAGATTGAGTCGCTGTATATTTGCTGATTTTTCTGTGCACCGTAGAATCAGGTAACAGGCCAAGGTATTATCTCTGTGATATGTATTCACGTCTTGTTCTGTAGAATCTGGTGGTTAGCCAAGGTACACTTGGACAGAGTATGATTTCAATGATAAAGTTGAAGAATAATCTCTATATATATAAAGCTGAAGTAATCTGTGTATGGCAGGTTTGGTAGCCTTCAACTAACACTATCTCCTCCGAGACCCTGCGGCGCAAGTTGACCAAAATTGAGAGTATGATAGAAGAAGGCTTGCTCTTCCTTCCGTAAAAGAAAAAATTCAAATCGGACCATGTTAACACCAAAAATTATTTACATCAAAAAGCTGCTTTTTTTCTATGAAAATCCCTATTTTTTATGATTTTTTGACTGCTGTGTTGCCATTTTTCGGTGTATTTCAACCAGAAAAATGTTCACTTAAAGAGAATAACAGGCTACATAATGCAAAATTTTTACTTTTCAAAAATTCCAATTCTAAAGGGTCAAAACAAACCCGAGCAATGCCAGTCAATACTGCTAGTAAAATAATAAGATTGAAGAATTATTCTGTTGCTTTTAAGAGATTGATGTTTGAGCTATTGACTATTTCTCCCTAGTGCAGCTCAACTTACTGTTGTATTGAACTAACACCTGGTTAACTGTACTTTTGTAGGCTCATTGTAAGGTTATTGCTTGAGTGATTATAAGACATTGACTTTAAAAAGTTCATCAACCTAGATGTACAGATATAAAACATCTGGTTTGTATGTATGTCAGCTTGACTTAAAACCCCATTATTATATCAAGTCTTATGGTTAACAAGTTTGCTTCACAACCACATGATTCTAAGTTCAATCCTGCTGTACTGCATCTTCAGCAGGTTTATTTTAGCAGGCTTGGTTGTAAATAAGAAGCATATTTCCCAACCATGTAAGATGTAAACACCCACCACATTGTTAATTAGTGTCAAATATTACATTATGTGTATGTGTCATAGCTGGCTGGGTCAGCAGAACTTCAGATGATTGACAAAAGAATATTGTCTTTACACCTGTCACTAGCATAACACATCCAGTGGAGCATGCTTTCTTCATTTCTCTCCAACCTATTGTTATCTACTGTACTACAGATATAACCAAGACACCTAGCACTAGCTGATTCAGCACACTTTCTCACTCTGCATTCCATGTCAGTTTCTCTACTAAATCCAAGAACTATAAGTCAAAGTAGAAGAAAGTACCAGTGGCATGAATTTGTTTAAGGTGGACCTCAACTTGCCAGAAAGTGACCCACACACTTGATTTCATGACCTTCCTCTGTGGCACACATAGAATGAAACATGCAGGATTCAGTTATGAAGCTGCAACAGACTTCCACTAACCTGGTTATAGTTATGAGTGGCACCTTCTGTAGCATGTCTGTCATGCGTAGCCCTCATCTGTTCATTCAGCTGTTGAAATTTGTTGTACTCATCATCCACTTGTTCCATTGTTCGTTATCTACAGCATAGGCATCTTATAATCAACCACATACAGGAGGTGGTTAAATGTCATACTATAACAATTGCATATGTATCTATTCCTGGTTTAACATGTTGTTAATTCAAAACAGGTGTTAGTACCAGGATTAAATTGGAATAAATAGAAGGTTCCATGAAGTATTTTTCATTAAAAATCAGTTGCATTTTTACAGGGTTTATTTTTAATCTATAAAAATATCTTTCAATCAGTGGTAGATTATTTTTAACACCTGTTTGTTATTGGAACTTATGTTTCTAGAATCTTCAACAGTAAAATTCTTAGGCTCCTATTTTTCTTGAGTTATGGAATTGTTAATAAGCCACTATCATCAAATTCATTTGCAGTATTTTTTTTTTTTGGTGTTTGTGTGTTCTATTTTTCTCCCCTGCTCAATATAGAGAAACAGTTTTAGGATCTGTAGCGTTATGTGTTGGCTCTTATATTTCTTCAGATTCTTGAAGCATATGTATGTATGTATATATTTTTTCTAAAATTCACTTTCAGAGTCTAGAAGAAAGGGCTAGTGGCTTTTACAGGCAACCATCTGGTTCGCCAGCCCTCAGTCAAAATCGTCCAACCCATGCTAGCATGGAAAGCGGGCGTTAAACGATGATGATGATGCAAGTGTCTTCACAGACTCTGAGGCTAGAGAGCTTGATGCCATTAATGATCTCCTTAAACAATAGCAAGTCAACAACAGTTACAGGGAAAGACTGAGCAGGGAGGGCGTTCCAGAGGGGGGACATTCTGAGGAAGATGGACAGTAGTAGTGAGTGTGGACCTAGTAGGATAGGTGGATGTAACTAGCATGATGAGAGAAGGAGAGACAAGTAGGCTGGGAATACCTGAGTAAAGCCGGTAAGAGTCCAGCAAACTCTGTGGATCAGAAGAGTTATACAAGTTTTGTTTCTGTTATTTCACTTAACCATTAAGTATTTTTGCCAGTCCTTTGTGGATACCTGTCTGATAACTTTAGAATTACTTTTCAGCTATACTTGTTTTGAACATTCTCACCCATGGGACTCCACCTATTGTCTGTACTCCTCCCTAAATATCTTCTTATTGGTGTTGCATTGCTTTTTATTTTGGTATTCTTGATAAATTATTTTGTATTTTTATTCCAAACATTGTTAGAACTTTCCCTAAGAATGAGTGGATTCTTCACAATTTAGTGAAGATCTCTTCTCTGTTTTTATTCCAGGTATAACACCTTGATATTTTGTATTTTTCTAGTATTTGTCTGTCTGTCTTTTTATCCTTTTGTGTCTCTTGACAATCTCATTAAGAATTAAGAAAACTTTCAGTTTAATTTCCACTTTTCTGTCTTGGTTTTTTTATGTTTAAGATTAGATTTTCTTTTATAAAAAGCTTGAAATTTAGGTGGAAGGAAGTTGGCATTCTTCTTTCTGACTACTGCAGGTAACTACATAGATTAACTGTTATTGTGGTGAAAACCCAAGTCAGCCTTATAGACCTATAATCAAAAATATCCAAAGCTTTGACCATCCTGCTTTCTTAGGGCTGTATCTTTCATCTTTTACTTGTTTCAATCATTATGCTGGGGCAACACCTTGAAAATTTTTAGTCAAATGCAGCAACTCCAGTACTTATTCATTTGTTAAGCCATATTCTCTTTTGCCAAAGGGACTGAGGGGGCTTTTACTTGTTTCTTTTTTATATTCTTTTCTTGCAAATTGCTTGACAACCTCACTCCTACTGGTGGTATGAGAAAATCCCCCAGTACATTCTGTAAAATAGTTGGCATTTGGAAGGGCATTCAACAGTAAAACCCATGCCAACGTTGTCATAGGGTCTTGTCACAGTGGCATTGCTCACTAGATCCTGTCAAACTATCCAACCTATGCCTGATGGAGAATGGAAACTAAATGATGAGGATGCTTGAAAGTTCTACCTTGTAGCTAGACTCCTTCATAGACTTGGCATAAATTGACTGATTTTTCCTGGTGATATTAATATCTTTGATTGTTTTCAGAATATCTGATGGCCAAGTCTTTTTCTTTTTCCATTGTTGTGATTTTTATCTTCTAAATTTTAGAGGGAGGCTGGGATCATTTGGTCCAAAAGAAGATTCCATCTTTAGATTATTCATGTATTCAAAATAAAATAACTAGCTTTAGATCTTCTTTTTAGATCTCTTCCATATTCTTCTGTTCCTGTTTTTGTGTCTGTGTGTATTGGCCTTTGTTTAGTCAATATTCTTAAAGTATGTTACTGTTTTTTTGTTTTTTTTTACTTCTTTTGTTTAAACTTTCAATACTTCTCTTCTAATCCTTTACATTCTCACTATTTATCTTCTGTCTGTCTTTTTATATTTTATTTTTATTGTTTGTAATTTTGATGTCTGTTTTTGTTCATTGTTTGAGGTTTTATTGCTTATAGTCTTTCTTTCTGTTTTTTGTAAGTGTTCAGTTTTCTATGCTTGATAGCTTTTTGATTTTTAAGTATGCATTTGTTTAAATTAGCTCATCTGTTGAGATCCAGAGTTACTTCTAGGTCAAGGTTATTTTCTCTTCAGATATTAAACATGTACAGTATGTGTCATTTTCTGTGCTGGTATACAGCTGTAAAATATGCATGTTGGAATGTATTTGCCTTGGTACTGTTCATGATTTATTGTTTTATTTCCAAGGTTTAGTCAGATTTTAGTCAGATTTTAGTCAGATTTGCATCATTTTTATTGAATATTCCTGTATCCATTACTGTTGAAGCAACATTTTCCATAATTAGGCTATAAGATGATGTATTAAATGCTGTGTGCAAAAAATTCCTAATTAATGTAAATTTCCCTCTTAGTTGAAGAAAGAAAACAGAATCTAGTAGTGATTGTTAGTGACTGTCAAGGGAGACTCACATCCATATAAATATAGAACTTGTAAACTTGGAAACAAACAGACTTGGAGTGGGGAGGGCATGTCATTGATCCAGTCAATAACAGCAAATAAAGGACTTTGACAAACCTGGCTAACTGTTTGAATGACTGAGTGATTAACAAGCAGGGAAGTTAAATGGTTAATCATAGTGAAATATAACTAGTGCATGTGTTTATTACTAGCAGAATGACCTTCCTGAGATACAACAAAATATGTTTCAACACACAATTTCACATCTTGCAATCCAAATGCAGAAACAAAGAATTAATTTCTCAGATTTAACTTTCATACTCAGAGGAAGGAAAATCTGATGTTTGAGGGCAAGGGAGATGACTATGGACATGTTTCAATCTGTTAGACCTCATCAGTACAGCCTACTGAAGCCTGCTAATCAGTTGACATATTTTTATATATAAAAGATAAAAACAAAAGTTACGAACATTTTTGGGACAGTAAAGATAATTAGATTAAGAAATAATCTATTGAATCCACTATACATTGTTTTTGTTTTGTTAATTGAAATTTAGCATATTCTGTCATTCTTGTTATCAAATTTAAAGCACACATTCTCCTTTTAAACTGAGGTTGAATATGATTATAGTTTTTTTTGTTTGCATTTGACATGCTTTGTATTCAGTTAGCTTTTTTTTGTCTGGTATTGGGATAAGTTGTTCTGTTAATGTTTTTTATAAATGGCATCCTGTTGACAGTGCAAATTCTCAGAATACGTAGTTTATGTGAGGCACACCAAAATACCTTATTATTTTACATAGCTCTCCTTAAACCTGTAAGTCAGTTGTTTGTGGGGTTGTTTTTGCTGTTAATTCATTGATGCTTAAAGATAACTTTTTCAAACTTACTGCTGCTGCTGTGAGCTGGTAAAATCATTAGCACACTGGACAAATTGTTTAGTGGCATTTTGTCTCTGTCGTTACATTCTGAGTTCAAATGCTGCCAAGGTTAACTTTACTTCTCATCCTTCCATGATTGATAAAATAAAGTACTAGTTGAGCACTGAGCTTGATGTAACCAACTAGCCCTCTCTGCCAAAGATTTTCTGGCTTTGTGACCAGAGTAGAAAGGATTATTATTATTAAGGTGATGAGCTGGCAAAATCATGAGGACACCAGGCGAAATGCTTAGTGGTATTTCGCCTGAATTCAAATTCTGCTGAAGTTGACTTAGCCTTTCGTCCTTTCAGGGTCGATAAATTCAGAGTGACTCTGGGGTAAAATATACAAAGCCCAGTATACCCATCATGACTACCCATTTGATAGGGTATACCAGGCACATGCATCACAACCATATGTGCGAGACATAGTGATCTCATATTAAGATAAACAGCGCATGACTTTGCAGGTGGGGCCCAGTTAGGATTTTTTTCAGGTTGAGTAGCCCATCCTGCTCAAAAAGTCCCTGAATAAGAGTTGTTTAAAGAATGTTGAACAAAACAGCCATGTTTCGAGAGGTGAATTATCCAAATCCCAAAGAATTCCTCACAACACATGGCTATGATGCTGCCCCACTACTTCTGCTCGTGATCAGAGATGCACATATCATCAACCACTAAGGGACATGCTCAACCGGTTACGGTCGAACAACTGACAAGCAAATCTGTAGTATTGAGCAAAATATTTGCTGTAGCCCATCTTTTATACCAAGACAAAACAATGTACATGATAACACTTGCAACCAGTTAAGATCAAAGGCCATGAGAGCCACTGTCTGCTACTGCATCAGGGCTTTTATTATTACCGCCTTTAACTGGGAGGGCAAGGCAGTTTTCTTTTGCCTAGTGGCTGTAGCGAAAGAGGTTGTATGGTGGACCCGTTTGAAAGGGCTAAGGTCAGACACTTTCCTCTTTGGCCCAGGCCTCATCAACTTTTTCAAGTTCCACTTGAAAAGGAAGGTGAGAGTAGAGAGGGAAGTGCTGTCCAATAGCAAGTTTGCTGAAAGGTGGATAAATGTTGCAAGAATGGCTAGTATGAAAGGAGCCATTCTGAGGTTACAATTGTGATTTAAAAAGGTAATATAAAAGGAGAAAGGGGCTCTCTACCCACCTTTTGACCAGTCTCCCGTTGGCTTTTATGGATTTTTTCCACCAGGAACCTTTCGTAACGCCTCCACCTATTGGGAGTTTTTCGTTGTTATAATTTTGATTGTTACACTGTTTTTACATGGTTTTTTTAGAAATAGACAAAACCCTTTGTAACCTTTCGTCCTGTTTTGTCCCTTTTGTGTTATAATTAATTTTTGTCAGCCCTTGTAGCCAATAAAAGAATTAATTATTATTATTAATTATTATTATTATTAGTAGTAGTAGTAGTAGTGGATTTGGTAGATAGATACTGAAAGACGCCTGGTGTGTGTGTGTTTGGTGAGACATGTTTTTCATAGAAGACTGGAAATGAACAACACCACTTGTAGGATAATGATTCCTATTTACAACCATCACATAGTCTAGACATGGGTACACACACACACACACAAATGATAATGATATTCATTCCATAGTATATTATGGTATAGTCAAAAGAAAGCACTGTTTGGTTAACTGTTGTTAAGTCTACTTAAAGCTGAAGCTTTGAGGGACTCTGCCAAACACAATACATTAGAAATCACCCAGATTTTGTTCACTTGTATCTTATCAACAATATAAAGAATAAGAACAAATACTGTCAGCTTTACCATGATTTGAACCCTTCCAATTCTGAACTGCTTGAGACCGCCCTTGGTCCTATGATAAAAAAAATCTGTATTAAAGTGATTTCAATTTTACCCCTTCCATAAAAATGTTCTGGTAATTTATGTTCTAAACACCAGCGGAATAATGACAAAATTATTTTACTAAATTTTTCATTATTTTCAAAATTAATTGAAACAAAGTCAGCATATTTCAACAGAAATAGGGTAACAAAAAGGTTAACCCATACATAACAAATTTATAATAAATCATAGATGTTGGTTAGATGATTGCTCTAACAAATATGC
Source organism: Octopus sinensis (assembly GCF_006345805.1). Taxonomy (NCBI): domain Eukaryota; kingdom Metazoa; phylum Mollusca; class Cephalopoda; order Octopoda; family Octopodidae; genus Octopus; species Octopus sinensis. The sequence goes on from NC_043010.1 coordinate 28,731,438, forward strand.
CTGCTGCACTTTGATATCAAATATTCATCAAACAGTTGCCTACAAATGAATTATTTAATATAAAGTGTGTGAAAAAATTATTAACCAATGATAGTATTCATTGCACCAGTAGTAATAGTGTGTGTTGAGCAGTAAATACAAAAGTAATTTTGGAAGACAAGCCAAAAGGCAAAAACAGAAAACAATGCTACAATGGACTTTGTGTAAATCATCACTTTAAGATGTGGGCCTATAGTTGGCCACTTCAGCACCAAAATTGCTTGTGGGTATCTTTGGAATGAGAAACTGCATGTACTACAAGACAAGACAAATGATACCAGAGGGAGAGAAAGCTGTGCTGAGCCCCAATTGACTGGAGTAGGGAGGTTCCCCACATGTGTGTGGGTGGGTTACCTTGTCTGTTTAACATTTCCAGAACATATCTTGTTTTAATTGCTTTATATAATTTTGTGTTTTTAAATCATCATCAGCACCATTCACTTTTCCATGCTTGTATGTATCAGTCAAAATTCATTGAGGCAAATTTCCTCTAGCCAGATGCCCTTCTGGTTGCCAACATCCAGCAATTTCCAAATTAGTTAATATTTCCTCTTGTCCTTTAAACACAGACATCTATGTATGTAGATGTTTATATCCATGCTTATAGGGGTGAGAAGGTTTTTGTTGGAGCAGTAGTTTTCAAAATTGGATGCTCCTCTTCTTAGTGCCAACCAATGAACCATGAAAGCAACTGTTTAATCAGCTAAACTGAATGGAGCAGATAAAATATGGTATTGGTTGCAAGATTTGAACCAATTAACCTGTGGTCATTAATTCAGTAACCTCACAATCATGAGCTATACACACACTAAAACCTTCAGACTCATCACAAGCTTTAAATTTCCACAATCCCTGATGATCTGTCATAGTGATAATTAATATTTCTAAAGTTGTGCATTACATTACACTGCTAAAGCTGTGTTTTCTAAAAGACTAATTACTTTTTCATGTACAGCTCTGATTATTTCAGTGATGTGCTACAAAAATTTCAAAAGCTTGAAACTACACCTTGCATATCAGTATTGTAACTTCACAGGCATGTACACTCACAGACACAAACAGTACACACACATACACACACACTGCAGTCATTAAAAGTGAAGTAAAATGGATTATCTCTATTGGTTTCAAAGATGAATGTGTTACTTTGATCAGTTGAATTACCATTTAAGTAGCTGAGTTTTCCACAGACAAGTGTTCCCTGAACATAATCTGAGCAAAATCAACATGGCACAGTATATGTCGAAAAAGCTGAGCCCTTGGTTACAGCTACAGTCCACCCAGAAAGCTTCCCCACAGTTTCTGTGTACTTAGTCATAATGCTAAGACTTGGGTTAACCTAACAAAAGATACTTGCTCAAATGCTATGTAATGGGATTAACCAAAGACCTTGTGATTCTAATTAAATCCACAGATGTGTTCTCCCCATTTCTCTGTTCCTTCTATCAGAACTACTATAATGACTCTCTTCATTTGAACTTCCAAGCTATGTGCCCTTCCATCTTCACCTCTGCTGAATTTCCCCTCATACACCCACATCTCTTCTCATCCTGAAGCGTCGTACCCAATCCTTTTTACCCTGGACTACAAACCTCTGCAACTCCCCCACTGAGCTGTGTGTTTCCTTACAGCCATTACAGTAGTTCACCAAGTTTGACAAAAAACAAAAAAAGAATCTTTAAAAACACAATTTTGCCTCCACTTACAACAAGTAACACCATGTTTACAGCAGTCATTTACAGTTAAGTGGACTGGACAATGCTCTAGAGTTAAGTGCCTGTGGCTGTGGTTACATCATTACAACATTGGTGACAGGATACTTACTGTTGAGCTTCCTGTCACTTTAGTGACAGGGACAGAAAAAGGGATGAATGGGCAATTGGCTGGCTAGCTGGTTGTCTGTCACTCCTGATTTAATGACCATCTACAACTCTCACCTTCATTCCCACTTCAACATTTCTCAGAGTAAAATAAGCAGACAATATTTACAATACATTCCTCGACCCTTCTAACTACGGCACTATTTACTCAGCTGCTGTAATTATATGAGAGCAGAATTACCCATATTCCTCTCCTTTCTTGTGCTACTAGTTATCCCTCTCCTTGAAACCACTTCCCTTACCACCCATCTTGCTCCCCTATCATCATCATCTTTTTTTCCCATTGAATGCCCTTTTCCCCTGAACACTCTCTTATATCTGTCCAACACAGCCCTCTGTGGATCCTGTCAAAACTGTCCCATTCATGATAGTATGGAATATGAGTATTAAATGAAAATGATGGTGATTATTACATGTTTGTACAAGGGTTCAGCAAGGTACAGGCATGACTGATTAAGAAGTTTGCTTTGCAAACAAGTGGCTTCAGGATCAGTTCTACTGCATGGTGGTTTGGGTGGTGCACGGATGTTGATATTCTATGTTGTTACCATTTGGACAAACTGGTGGTGGTATTGACATTTTTCCTTGACAGACATTATAACCAGTAGCTCTGTGTTTTCAAAGACCTGGAATGAAAAAAAAAATTCCTTAACTTTAAAATTAGGGTTGATGACAGAAAGTGCATCTTACCATAAAATCCTGCCTCAAAATAGCTTTCATCGAACCCATTCTTGAATGGAAAAATAGATTTGAAATTAACAAACGTGTAATAGTATTACATGAATAATAGTTTCTGATTTGGACACAAGGGTAGCAGTTTTGAAGGAAGTGGGTTAGTTCATTCCGTTGACCCTATAGTATCAATTATTGTTTGGTGACTGAAAGATGTTATTGTATTATTTGCTCATATTAGTTCAAACTAAGTGAAAGACTTTAATCAACATTTCTGGGCTGAACACTTTATTACACATTCTCTCAGTTTATTCAGTTGTGTACAATACAGACCAGATCATTAGAGAAATGTTACTAGTCGACTATTCTGGAGAAGTTTCATGAAACTAGAGCAGTAATACTTCACTTACATCCTCACGAAGGACAAAACTTACACCTATTTTCTCACAACAAATAAACTTTAACCAGGTACTTGTGAGCTCACAGGGAACATTGAGTGTTTTGAGGGGTTGTGATTTTTCTAAGAAATAAAATATTTAAACAATCTTCAGTATTTAATTTTAAACCTTTTGTTACCATATTTCTGTTGAGATACATTTTGTATGTTTCTTTTACTTGTTTCAGTCATTTCACTGTGACCATGCTGGGGCACCACCTTGAAGGGTTTTCTTAGTCAAACAAATCAACCACAGGACTTATATTTTTAAGCCTGACACTTATTGTATCAGTCTCTTTTACCCAACTGCTAAGTTCGTGGACATAACATGCCAACACTGGTTATCAAGCAGTGATGGTGGGGGACAAACACAAAGGCACACACACATAGATACGTGTGTGTGTATTTATTTATTTATACGCACACTTATATATCGGGCGTCTTTCAGTTTCCATTTACCACATCCATCCACAAGGCTTTGGTTGAACCAAGGTTATAGTGGGTGACACTTGCCCATGGTTCCATGCAGTGGAACCATGTGGTTGGGAAGCAAAATAACTGTCATTATTAAAATGGTGTTTGGTACATAAATTTGCATGAAATTTTGATGGAAGGTTTTAATGTAGATTTCTTTAAAACAAAAAGTTTGCATTACAGAAACAAGTTCAAAACATTTTTGCTAGGATTAAGATAAACATAGGACAATGTGTTATCAGTGATCAGAAACATGACATGTTGTGCCAAGGACCAGTATATAATTTCATTGATAAGTTCTTACCTTCTTTAATAATTTCTACATAAATTTAAAACAGAAAGCACCAGTCCATGTTATAAGGAGTATGGATAACAAACCACTGCACAAAATTAGCTTCTGTTTCATTACATTTTATTTGCTTTTTTTTTTTTGTTTTCTTTTTACAAGGTAAAGGACTGGGGGGTATATGTAAATCATTAATTTGTGGAAGGAGGTACTAAGGAACCAAAAAGTTGAGAGCACTGGACTGGAATTTCATTGTGATTCTTAGCAAGATATTTAATTCTTCATTACCTCTGTTCAGCTGTGAAGAAATAGACACAAGGTTTGTGTAGAAAAGTTATCTGAAATAGGACCATGCACCTATCTGAAGTGGGTGTGGGTTATTGAACTGAGGACTAAATTTTTAGGTTCATCTATTATGTAAAAGGTTAACTTCACTATGTTAGCTGTGTAGGTGGAAATGGTCATGGGAATGTGGATCTAACTTTCTCTGTCTTCAACATTATTAATGTTAGTAAGGTCCTGGGAAACTAGTTCTGGGCTTCGTGTTTCATTCTCTATCATTGTTATTATTGTCCTAACTTCACCCAGTAGTGGGGCCCTGACTTGGTAGTTCCAGGTTTTTGAGGAGTGTGGAACCACCTATTAGTCATTAGTGTTTCTGGGCCTTCTCTGACTTGGAGTAGTAGCACTTGTCAGGGTCCTGGTTACGGAAAAATTCCAAGCACAACCCTCACTGCCTTGTGAGTGCCTCAGGAAAGGAGGTTAGGGAAGTCAAAGTTGACAGCAAATCTAGGAGTGGAGTACCTCAGGTAGTCCAGTGTTCTCTTTGATACCCTTCTGGCAACTCCAGAGTAGGTGGGGGCTCTCCAGCCCTGTAGGGCAATTCATCTGGAAGGCCACTCCAATGTAAAAGCTAACAGCTTGCTGCTCACAGCAGCCATCTTAGCCTGTTGAGTCATTATGATGAGATCTCTAAGATTAAAGAGAGATCAGATTGTGTGGACTGAGTTTTTGCTTTAAACTACTAAGCACAAGCAGGAAGAAGAGCTCTGCAGTGATGGAGATGAAAATGACAGGTGCTAGATGATCTTGGCAGTCATTGCCTCATCTTTGCATATGAGCAGCTTCTCTTCCACTAGCCTTTGTTTAATTAAGATGGTATGGTGTGATTTGGTTGATATTTCTAGTAAATTAAAGAACTGTATCAAAGCTCTATCATTGTAAGTGCCATTGGTTGCATAATTCACTAGTGTACATGATATCACTGCAAAAATGATGAATGTTTGGGTAGCTTGGAGACCAAACACATCTTTTGACAGGCAAAGTTACCCTCTAGTAGCCAGCATGTTATCTCTGGGGAACTTATCTTTCATCTACTAGGAAAACCAGAAATAAGGAACAAAGGATCTCATTATTTCGAAAATATGATTTTAAAATTTGAAATCTGTGAAACCAAAATTATTTTCACTAACTTAGAGTGTGTATAGGTGGGTTGGTATTCAAATTTTAAATAACAAATTAAAAAACGAAACAGAAATCTAACTCAAATTAGGAATAAGTAAACTAGTTTACAATTTGTCTTTGAATTTTGGTTCAAATTTCTATTTTGGATTCTGTTGATTTTTACTTGAGATTATCATCATCATTATTGAATGTCCACTCTTTCATGCTTGCATAGGTCACATGAAATTTGTTGAGGCAGACTTTCTATGGTTTGATGCCCTTCCTATCACTAACCCTCACCTGTTTCCAAGCAAGGTAATACTTCCCCATGGCCAGACATGTTTTCCATAGAAGACTGTAAATGAGCAGCATCACTTTTATGACAATGATGATCATTTATAGTTCTATATTTAACAGATGAGGAATTATCTACATTATTTACATTCGACAGATATTTGTCCTCATCTTGTTTGTTGTTAACACGTTTCAGCTGATACACCCTCTAGCCTTCTTCAGGTGTCTTGGGGAAATTTCGAACCTGAAATTCCTGAGGTATTCTTCGATGTTATTATTATTATTATTATTATTGTTGTTGTTGTTCAGGTCACTGCTTGGAATTGAACTTGGAATCTTGGGATTAGTAGCCCGCGCTCTTAACCACTACGCCATATGTTGAAACATAAATTTTTTTTTTTTTTGCCTTTTGGTGCAAAATGCATTCTTTATATCACTAGCTGGGAGATAAATCCCTGTCACCTCCAGTGCCAAGACCATCAGATCATGTGATTTTGACCTTCCTTGGCCTTGTCAATGATGGACACTTAACCACTAGAAATAGCAGTGATTTATCTCCCTGCCAGGGAGGGATAAGTAAAGGCACCTTGCTGTAAGAGATAAAAGGAAGGTTGTGCCACCAGTATGAAAAATGCACCCAGCAACTCACAAAACTATGAAGCATGGGGTAAGGTGGGGTAAAATTCAGTTTTATTCTAGGTAATGAAGTATTAGAGTATGAGCAAGGTGGGGATGGAGCAATGCAGGTTGTTGTAGAGGATTTGGCTACTCATATATCTGCTGACTAATTAAAAAAAAGAAATTTAATTGAAATTTATTTCAGTTTAAGTAATTTATAACTGTTTACTTATAAGATTTTGAGACTAAAGTGTGATTTACATTTTATTGGGTTCCTCCACCACCCATCTTAAATGTTTTTGCTAAAGTATATTGAAGCATAGGAAAGTTTTTTATTCTGAATATAGCAATTAAATATAACAGAAATAAGTGATGTAAAGTGGATGGTCTATTGTAAATAAATGGTTTAAATTGGTCCACTTGAGAATTATGTGATCCAGTAAGATGATAAAATTATAGGAATAAGTAATAACGACAATGATAGTGACCTATTGTGAATGAAAGTCTTTAATTGGTCCACTTATGAAATACTTGTGAAATACTTAAAGAGAATTAAGGAAGTTTCACACACATGTACACACATACATGCCGATACATGTACATGCACACACACACACATATATTTATATATATATAAATATGCATGCACATGCATATATGTATTATATTAATAAGAATGAATGAACATTATATTTAACTTTGAACATATACTATCAAATTTGGTAAGTTGTATGTTTATATTGGTAATGCTATAACTCTGTAATTTCTACATGCTCTAGACTTTTGTTTGCTTCAGAAAGGCTTTAGTTGTGGTAACTAAAGACAAAGTTAAGAACCAGATTTCATCTAAATAGTAAAGTATATCTCCTGTAATATTGTAGGTAGACACAGGGAGGTGTTCCACATGGTTACTTGGTATGTGAGAAATAGTAGTTAAGTCTACCTCATCACACACAAAGATAGACGGATACATTGGGTATTGTAGTCCCTTGATACACCAAAAGGTAGGATAGTTACTAGATGAACACTTAATAAGATAGTGAACTAGCAGAACCATTAGCACATTGGACAAAATGCTTAGCAACATTTCTTCTGGTTTTACATTCTGAGTTCAAAATCTGCCAGGGTCGGCTTTGCCTTTCATCCATTTAGGGTTGATGAAATAAATACCAGTTGAGAGCTGGGGTTGATGTGATTGACTATTTCCCCACCCCCAAAATTTCAGGCCTCGTGTCTATAGTAGAAAATATTCTTATTATTATTTAAAGCAGTGAGCTGGTAGAATTGATAGCACACCAGGCGAAAAATGCTTAGCGGTATTTCATCATCTCCATGTTCTGAGTTCAAATTCTGCTGAGGTCAACTTTGCCTTTCATGCTTTCAGGGTCGATAGAATAAGTACCAGTTGAGGGGGGGGTCAATGTAATTGACTATCTCCCTCCCCAAAATTTCAGGCCTTGTGCCTGTAGTAGAAAATATTGTTATCATCATTATTATTATTATTCGGATGGCAAACTGGCAGAATCAATAGCATACAGGGCAAAATGCTTTGTAGCATTTCATCCGTCTTCACATTCTGAGTTCAAATACCACCAATAGTAGAAAGTATTATTGTTTGATTTGACTCAAATTTGTTCTTATTCTTGGTAGAATTTATGTGGATAGTGGATTACTGCTTGTGGCCTCAAGCTCTCAATAACTTTTAAGTGCTCAAAATTTTTCTGATAATCTTCCCCATTTCTGAGAAGCAGACTTTCTATAAAAGCTCTACGGGACATTCTATTCCAATCTCCTTCAACCATTTCTCTATATCTTTACTCACAATTTCTGATGTACCAATTATTACAGGCACAATCTTACAGTTTTCATATTCCAAATTCTCGCAATTTCAAATTTTAAAGGATTGTATTTTTTAAAATTTTTTCATCATCTTTCTTTACAATCCAGGAATCAAATGGATATGATTGATTAATTAGTGAGCAACTTTGCTTCTCCTGGTCTATTATTGTTATGTCTGGTTTATTATTTTCTGGCTTATCCATTTGAATAGGAAAATCCCATAAAAATCTTGCATTTCTTCAACTTAAACAGTCTTTCAGGTTGATTATCATACAAGTACTTCCAGTGGAAAACTTATGCCTCCATTTCTTATATTCACCCTGAACCAATTTGGAACATTCTGAAACAATGTGTGCCATTATTTCATCTCAAATTCCACACACCCTACATTTTGCTGAAGCCTCCCCATACACTTATTTTCTCAAGTTTGTTTTTAATACTTGATCTTGAGCTGCTCTGTTTCTTTATTCCAATGCTCTTTTTTCAACCAAGCCCTGGTTTTTGTTTCACATTCATCTGTGGTTTTCCAAAACTGACCATGCAAAGGTTTCTCTACAATCTCTTTAACATGCTCTTTTCGAATTTCATTTTTGCCCTTTTCTTTTATTCCACACTCGATCTGTTCTTTATTCGTTGTCTTCAGTAATTTTTCTGTGCTGTTCTGTAAATATTCTACTAGGTTTTTTTTTTTCTTTCCATCTATGCACACTCTTTCACAGCAATTAAGCTCCTTCCACTCTGGTCAAGTATAACTAGTTATCAGCTTTGGGGCAATGGGCTCTATACAATACCAATAGCTTTCTAGTTTTTCTGTCAAGTTTCTGTAATTAGCTGTTTGTCCATTCTACAATTCCAACTCCTTATCTGATTACCAATACTGCTCTTGAATTTATTGTTTCAATAGCATTTTTTAAAATTCAGCTTTGTAATATTTTTCTCACATTTCCTACTTGTAATTTACTCCATCTCTTCATGTTTTATTTTGAACTACATGGTTCTGGGTTCAGTCCCACTCCATGGCACCTTGGGCAAGTGTCTTCTACTATAGCCTCAGGTCAACCAAAGCCTTGTGTGTAGATTTGGTAGACGGAAACTGAAAGAAGCCCATCATATGTATATATATATGTGTGTATA
>NC_043010.1:28745552-28905552 GCF_006345805.1 Octopus sinensis
TGCTGTGTTGACCACAGCTGAGAGCAGTAGTCCAGGCAACTGAGAACAAAGGTCCTCCACAGGGCTAGGACGACTTCTTGATTTCTTATCTTGAAGGACCGTATTATCCATCCTGCCTGTTGTTTGTATTTTGGTGCCATCTTGGTAATATGCATATGAAATGATGCATCATTACACATACTGATCCCCAAGTATCTCACTGCTTGTGACTCTGGGATTGCTGTGCCTTTGAGTCCTCTCTGTGTGTGTGTGTGTGTAGATTAAAGCACAAATGAAAAGGCAAATGGTTTGGCAAAACTTAACAAGGGCATTTAATTTAGCTATATAATAAAACGGTTTGCATAGAAACACAGCTGTTTCTAGAATATCCCAGCTATTGGATCATCGTGTCAAGCAAGGATTCTATCGGCCAGAGTATTCCATCATCAGAGAGAAATAGGTTAAATGTGTAACAGTGGAAGAATATTCCTCATCAATGATATTATTGTGGCTCGTTTTGTCTAGAAAGGGAGGAAAAATTTAACTAAACGTTCAATTAAGATAGGTATTCGTTAGGTAAATCCATGAACAATTGAAGAAAATTGATGATGTCTATTTACAGAACTAAAACAGAGAGAATGGTTTGATTGAATTCCATGGTGAGGGAAAATGGATGTTAGCAATTCCAATGTTGGATAGATACTCGTATATGTGTGTGTGTGTGTGTATACACATACACACATATATATGTATATATATATACATACTACATACATATATATTGCTTGTGATATAAAAAAAGTTATTTTTATGCCTGGATGCACATTCTATAACTAACCACTCGACTGTGAAATTGGTAGTGGAGCTTGTATTTTTTTCTTTATTTTTTCAATCAAAGTTGAATTACAGTTACAGCAGTGAAATTTAGTAATTATTCCTTTATATGTTTCCCTCTCTCTACTGAGTAGAGGTTTATGTCTTTTGCCCCTGTTGGGTTTATAAAAATATTACAAATGTAAAACTCACTTGCTATGATTCAAAGCCAACCTTGAAAACAAGCATGAAGGAAAGAAACCAGCAAATTGTCTACATGAGTCAAATTTCCCTCAAATCATACCCTGTTGTTTGGGGGGAAAGAAACAAATACATTAGCTAATGTAATCCTAGATGTACATCCAAATAGTGGACTTAGTGAGGATCATGGCTTGACTATCTTTGGTCATGGGGGTCAGGGATAAACTAGGAATACAATATTAACTACAGTATGGAAAATAAAGCTTCTTCTTGGTTGCTCAACTTGCTAGAAACAGCAGTCAACTCTCCCTCATATCCTGTCTTGTCATCATCACCATTGTTTTAATATCTAACTTTCTATGCTTGTATGGGTCATTTGAGAATATGTTAGGGCAGAGTTTTTTACAACTGGACGCCCTTCCTAATGCTCACCCTCCACCTGTTTCCAAGAGAGAAAAATCTCCCTGTCTATTGCACAACAAACAGCTCAGGTTTGTTAACACATAGAGCTGGAAACAAAAGGGCACCATATGAATGATCTATTTGTTTACAGAGATTGCACAACATTCCAAGTCATGTCAAGAGGCTTGGATATTCTTTCACAGTGGACTGTAAAGAAATGACAGTCTGACACCATCAGCATGGTCAAAGCGGATACATGTGAAGATGAAGGAAACAAAAAACTTCCTCTCCTCCCCCACACATAATAATGAGGGGCTACCGAATCTACTTGCCAAGCTTTGATTGACCTGGGCTATAGTAGAAGATCATTGCCCAAGTTGCCATGCAGTGGAACTGAACCTGAAACCATGATTGAGAAGTAAACTTCTTGACCACATAGCCATGCTTGTGCTTCAGAAAAATTGACCATGTCATAACTGAGATATTTTTTGATTTTTATGTTTTAATTAGGAGGGGATATAGTTCCCATAAGCCTCTACAGGGTCTCCTAGACTGATAGGAGGTGTTGGGGGCCAAAGAAAGGGAAAGTATCTTCAAATTGAATACCTGGCCCTAATGTTTGCTAAGGAGTGGACTGTAAAATTTACCCTAGTAGCCAGATAATAATGTTTAACCAGGTGACCATAACTCTGCTAGAGCTAACTTGGAGGCTTGGATAACAGCAGCAATATGGAAAATGTATGTAAAATAGTATTTTCTCTCATTTGTTTTTATAGCTGGATAACTTCCTCTCACTTGACCACTCACTAGTGAAATTGGAGTGGTACCTGTTTGTTAATCAAGTAAACCTGAGACAAGAAGTATCCTGTGTTTGGAGTATTATATATATATATGTAATTATAAATGTTTTATTATGTATCATATAATATTTTAGTTGCTATTTATTTATTTATTTATCTTTTCAGATATGTAAGAAAGCTTTTTCACGGAAAGACCATCTGAACAAACATGAGCGCACCCATGCAGGCGAGAAACAACACAAATGCACAGTTTGTGGTAAGGAGTTCTCACAGCGAGCGCACCTTGAGAAACATCGCAGCACTCATGCACATTCACACAATGAGCTGCACAACCAGCAGCATCTTAACACCACTGGTGCAACACTTCTACCAGCAGCCTCCCTCTCGTTGCAGCTGACAACACCACTGCCCAGCCTTACAACACAGCAACAACAGCAACAGCAACAACATCAGTCCACAACCGCAGTGGTTGCAGCTGCTGGCGTGAATTCCAACAATGCTAACCTGACTGCTAATGCTGCATGTCTGCACCACCAAATCGTAGCTTCGGGTAACCAGCAACAGCAACAGCAGCAACAACAACAGCAACAACAGCAGCAGGGTTTGCAGGCAACAACAATGATTACATCAGCCCCTTTGGGCATTGTCACCACAACTGGTTCATACCGGCTGGAGAACAGCTATGTATGGGCTGGAGGGTTACCAGTGGCCACAACATGGAATGCTGGCTGTGCGGTGGGGACGACAAATAGTTCAATGCCTTGCTACACAGTTGGCCAAATCAAGTGTGAGTACCCTGATTCTGCTGAAGACTTCCAGACAGCCTTGCAGTATGGCACCAACTTGGACTACATATCTTTATAGTCTCTCCCTCTTCCCTCTCTCGCGCTCTCTCACTCTCTCCCCCTTCTGTTTAAATTTTCTATTCTTTTTTAAAATTTTTTTATACAAATCACAGTAGTTTTACAGCAATCACAACAACAACAAAAAATGGAATTAAACTTCCCTTTCCTGCAGGTTGGCAGGGAGAAAAAAAAAATTTTTAAATTGATGAAATTATAAAACCCAATCCTAACAAAACTACGAAATTCCCCCCACCCACCACTACCACAAAAAAAAAAAAAACTACAACATTCACAAATAAAAAAAGTATTGAATCAATGTAAAACAAACAAATTTGAAGGAAAATAACTGGAAAAAATCCAAAATAACAACAAAAAACATGAAAGAAAAACAAAACAAAATACCGTCCGGCGTCTCTGTCTAATGTTTTTTAATTGATCTTCGTTAAAGCCAATTATATCCTCCTGTGTTACAACAACTACTACTACTACCACGACAACTACCACTATTACTACTACTGTTGTTATTGAGGACAGGCTGCTGTTTTATATTTTTATTTCTTTATTTTTTTTTTGTTTGTCTTTTGCAGCTCTCCTGGACAACAATCATCTCAAAAACCCTTCCCCACCATCACCATGACCCTATCAACACAACCACCACCACAGCCTCACATCACCTTTAATCATCTTTTACCTTCCCTTTTGTTTTGTTATTGTTGCCATGGTTGAGACACAAACACACATGCATGTACATAGTTTTGAGTTAGCTGATGCCGTTGATCTGAAATTCCTGACTTTGTACATCTAATGATGACACATTTCTTCGGTCAGCCTTGCTGAAAGTTCTGCCATGGCTCACTGATGAAGTTCTATCATTGCACATGGAAAGGTAGAGTATCAACCTGATGGCATCATTTCTACATGCATATTGTGCATTGTTTGTTTATCTTTGGTTGGTGATCTACAGAGGGCAATGACTACCACTACACCACCCAACAGCACATACAGATGCCACCAAAAGCATTGCACTACCATTACCATCATCATCATACACTATCAGACAAGTAAAACTCTCTCTCTCTCTCTCTCTCTCTCTCTCTCTCTCTCTCTCTCTCTCTCTCTCTCTCTCCTCTCCTTTTTTCCTCTCCACTTTATATTTTCAAACCCTATCACATCTTTAAGCTTGCAATCTTTGACTTTCCTTTTCATTGTTACTTTATGATATTGATAACATCTGAAAGAAAATACTTCATCATTCACCTTTGGTGAATGTAAATCAGTTCATCATCTCCTGGCTTCCAGCTTTAACTTCTCTCTCTTATTCCATAACCAGCTAGAAGTTCTTTCTGCTCCTCTCATATCCTCTACAAGCTACCTTTTACCCTTTTCTTCTTTTTCCAGTGGCTGTAAGCACACATACTGGCTGGGCAGGGAGTCCTCTACAGCCAACGAATGTATTCAGTTCTCTCCTTCAGATAGTCATACTTAGTACACTATACCTATTCTTCCTATCTGTCTATATATATATATTTCAAATTTTGTTTCTTGCTATTCTGGATATCGCATAAAAGAAAGAAAAGCAATCACTTTGATTTGAAGACATGCAAGAAAGTGCAAACCATGCAAAACAAAATCCAAACTAAAATTTCAGACATGAAAATCAACAAACGTTTACAATATTATGAACATTATCCTTAAGACACAGATGAACACGAAGATGGTTGGGTAGGTTAAATGTGGTCTTGATATTGTTCTACGAAAATGACTACAACAACGATGACGACAACAACAGCAACAGTAGCAATAACAACAAAAGTCATTTCAACTTCCAGATCTTTCCTTTTTATATTCTATTATTTTAATATATTTTTAATATTTTTTTGCATCATGAGTGATTTTTAAAAAATTGTTTTTAATTTTTTTTTGTGTGTGTGTGTGTGTGTATTATGTTGGGGGGGGGCAGACTGGGGGGAGGGAGTTTTCCAAAAAAAAAATTGAGATTTTGAGGGGTGGGGATTGATTTCTTCATTTTTATTTATTTTATTTGATTTTTATTTTTCAAAAATTTGCATTACATTTTTTTTCTCCATCTTTTCATCATCAAACATGAACAATAACAGCATCTTTGCATCTTTTTTTAATTTTCAATTATCTTCATATCAGTAGTCAATAATGAAACATCATTCCTATCATCTCATTATCTCCATCTTTGATTCTAATAACTTCTGAAAGACCTTTTTTTAAATGTCTTTGACCATAGAAATAGTAAATACCAGTTCAGAAGGTTTTTCTTTTTTTTTATGAAAGAGTATAAGATCTTTTGGGGTTACTTAAAGTTTCTTTAAATCTTTCGTCTTTACAATTTAAGCTGTGTATGTGTGTAAATGAAGATCTGAAATTTTGGCCTAGTTTGGTTGTTTATTGATCTTGTCATCAGTATTGAAGGTGGTGGTAACAAACCATTGACTTACAGTTTGTCAGCCAAAACAGAGAATAGTGATGAAACTTAGAAGGTGGTTGATGCACCAAGAGGTGATAACTGAACCGACAGGATAAAGTGTAGACAGAGAAGGACATACATGATAAACAGTAGTTGGACAAACAAGCCAAATAAGGTCTAGTCAGATAGACACACTGAGTTGAGAGTAGTGAAAGATATTAAGAAAAAATACAGGCAGATAGAATAAGACAAAGTCTGCTGTCAGTTGGAACATGATGGGGGAATAATTGAAGAGACAAAGACAAGAGATTAATCAGATTGGGGTGGGGGGATATAGTTGTTATAAATACAAATAATGAGGGACCATTTGGGTGGATAATAGTCGAATTAGAGGAATGAAGGTTCATGACCACATGATTAGGGTTTTCAGCTTATGTATCAAGTTGTGGGATTAATCCCTGGATCAGACATCACTTAGTGTCCTTGAGCAAGGCACTTCATCTTGTGTTAGTCCAGTCTAGTCAGCTGTAAATGAGTACTGACCAGATGCTGATTCATCTCTCTCCCTCAATTTGTCACATCTTGGATGTGTTGCTAGGCCAAGGGTAAGGGGCCAAAAGAGTGTCTGTGTCTGCCCATGACTACATAGAGACCTAAACCAATTAGCAAAATCATGGTAAATGTTACCAAACCATATCCACTTATGAGTGATGACTGGTTGTACTGCATTGGGTGGATGAGCTGGACAAAACAGGGAGTTGGGCAGACCAACAAATGAAAAGGGACCAGTTCTACTGATAGATAAACTAACTGATAATATAGTAGATAGTGGAGCAAGGGAAATAAAATGTTGGGCAGGTAAACAGGAAAACCAAGAAAGGGATCAATAAATATAAATTGGACCAATAAATAGACAAGAGAGGAATTACACAGGAAGGGGCTGATGAAGGTGGGGTTAGTCTGACACAACTGACAAAATATCAAAATTAAAATGATAGACAAAGACAAACAACTAAATTAATTTGTTGATGAAATCCACTATTCTGCCAGAGTATCCCTTTGGTTGACTGAATTTCTGTATCGTCCTAAACTGTGGTGTATTTCCTTTTACTTCTGTGCCTTCCCCATCTAGTTTAACAATAACAATGATGATGATGACTGATGATGATAAACATCACATTCCTCTCTTAGTATTTTACTCTTTTCATGTGGACTGTTTCTCCATTATTTATACTGCAATTTATTTTACTTTCCTTAAATATTGCTGCTGGTACAACTTACTGCTACTACAACTACTACTACCAATAAAATTGCTGCTGCTGTGATAGATATTATTAGTATTAGTATTATGGTGAGACATGACAGCCAGGTGATCGTAGACAACCCTCACAACAACACACACATACACACATACTCAGTGTTTTGTCCTGTGCTGTCCTTAATGTTTTTCTTAATGTAAACTTTTTGTAGTTAAAGAAATTATTATTTTTAAAGTGGTAAACTGGCAAAATCATTAGAACATCAGAAAAAATGCTTTGTAATATTTGTCCTGGTACTTTACATTCTGAGTTCAAATTCCTCCTACAACAATTTTGCCTTTCATTCCTCTTTAGTTGTGGTAATCGACTGACCAACTCCCCTTAAAATTGCTGGCCTTGTGCCTGAATCAGAAATTGTTATTATTACGTGGAACAGCCAGCTAACAGAATTGTTAGTGTTCCAAAAAAAAAATGCCTTGTAGTATTTGTTCTGACTTTACATTTTGAGTTCAAGTCCTGTTTAGGTCAGCTTTGCCTTCCATCTCTTCAGTACTTAATGAAATAAACTACTAGTTAAGTATTGGGTTGATGTAATCAACACCCTCCCCCCAAATTTTTGGACTTGTGCCTAAATTAGTGTCTAAATTAGAAACAGCTATTATTATTATTAAGGTGGTATCCTAGCAAAATCGTTTACATGTTGAACAAAATGTTAGTGGCAGTTCACCCATCGCTACATTCCGAGTTGAAATTCTGCTGAGGTTGACTTTGCCTTTCATCCTTTTAGGGTCAGTAAATTAAATACCAGCGAAACACTGAGGTGAGTGTAATCAACTAGTCCCCTCCCCCTAAATTTCAGGCCTTGTGCCTTTTGTAGAAGGGGTTATTATTATTATTAAAGCAATAGATTGACAGAATCAGCTGAGTGATGGGCAAAAGGCTTTGATCATATTTAGTTCTGGGTCTTTATGTTCTGAGTTCAAATCCTGCTGAGATCAACTTTGCCCTTCATCCCTCAAGATTCAATAAAATAGAGTACCAGTCAAGTACTGGGGTTGATGCAATCAACTGTACTCTTCTCTGAAAACTGCTGGCTTACATTAGAAGCTATAGGCATTTCATCGATCTCTATGTTCTGAGTTCAATTTCTGCTGAAGTTGACTTTACTTTTTACCCTTTCAGGGTCCATAAAGTAAGTACTAGTTGAGCACTGGGGTCAATGTAATTGACTTGCACTCCCCTCTAAAAGTTTCGGGTCTTGTGCCTATAATAAAAAGGATTATTATTATTACAGAACAATGGATAAAATATTTTGCATTATTTAGTTATGTACCTTGTCCATTTGAGTTCAAAACACCATGTTAGTCCACTTAGTTATTCAATATTACTGTGGTTGATTTAATCATCTATACCGCCTCCACCATTGTGCCTACATTAGATAAATTTATTAATATCATTACTCAGATTTTGGACCAGTAGAATTGGTAGATAAAATGCTTTGCAGTATTTATTTTATCAAACTCAGTACTTGACTAGTACTTATCAACTCCAGAGGAATCAGTAAAATAATGTACCAGTGACCATCCTGTTTCCCTCAAAATTGCTAGCTTTGTGCCTGAATTAGAAACAACTGTTATTATTATTAAGGTGACTAGCTGGCAGAATCATTAGCATGCTGGGTGAAATGCTTAGCAGCATTTCATCCGTCTACGTTCTGAGTTCAAATTCTGCTGAGGTTGACTTTACCATTCATCCTTTCGGGGTTGATAAAATAAGTACCAGTTGAGTACTGGGGGATCAGTGTAATCGACTAACCCCCTCCCTCAAATTTCAGGCTTTGTGCCTATATTAGAAAGGATTATCATTATTATTAAGGTGGTCCGCTGAAAGAATTGTTAGCGCACCGGGCAAAATGCTTAGTGGCATTTTGTCTGTCTTTACATTCTGAGTTCAAATCCTGCTAAGATCAACTTTACCTGTCATCCTTTCAAGGTCATATGTCCCCCTAACTTGCTGACCTTGTGCCAAAATTTGAAACTATTGTTATTATTGATGACACTCACATAAAACTTGCAACCACCATACTAAAATACTTTATATTTAGATTTCAAGTTTATCCACATTCAAAGTTTAAATTCTGCTAAGATCAACATAGCCTTGGTTTCCCCCACCCTTCACAATCTGGGCTTGGTAATAATGTTGACTAAGGTGAAGTATTTTGTTTACATTGTTGCAAATATGTATGTAGCATATTCGTTATTATTGTTAAAGCAAATGTTTTTTACAACTGGATGTCTTCCCCATTCTCTACTGTCAAAACTATTATTTGATGTAGAGATGGAACCTGTTCTTGCTGTTTCAGACTGAGACAACCTCAGTGCTGTTGCCTTGCTTCAGGGATTTTCAAAATATCAGCTGTTAGTAGTAAGGTTTCTACCTGATGATGATTGTACAATTGCCTCACATGAACTGTGCCTCCCTTTACTAACTACTACTAGTATTAATTATCATTAATAGTTATTAAAGCAACAGAATTATTGAAACTGGCTAAATTACTTTGGAGTTACATTCCTCTGAATTCAATTTGAAATCCCAAGCTAACTTTGACTTTTCATCTATTTTTTTTGAGTACCAGTAATATACAGGGCTCCATCCAATTAACTCTATCCCTCCACAACATATATATGACAGTGGTAGTAATGGTATATATCATTACTATTACTAGTATGTAAAGCAAGAGTTGACCTCATACCTGACTTCAATCCCTGGTTGTGCCCTTCTCATTTTGTTTCTACAGATTCTTTTTAAAGAGTCTAAGTGTTAAACCTTTCCACTATGTTCAGTGCGTAATTTGAAGGTGTTTTATGATATTCCCTTTTTTTTTTATTTTGTTATAAATTTGTGACAACTGACATAAAGTTTGCCTTTCATCTTTTCAGAGATGTAATGTTCTGACGTACCAGTCACATTCAAGGGTCAATTAGATCAGCTATACACTCCCTCTAAAATTTGTGGCCTTTTACCTATGTTAGAAATTATTATTATTATTATTATTATTAATATTTTATAAGTGTGGTGGATTAGCAGAATCGGTAAGTATGTCAGATAAATTGCTTTCTTAAAAATTCTGAGTTCAAATCCCACCGAGGTAAACTTTGTCATTCATCCTTCTGAGGTTGATAAAATAAAATACCTGTTAAGTCCTGGGGTCAATTTAAGCAATTCTTCTTCCTTCCTTAGTGCCTAAGTTGTAAACAGTTATTATTAACAGAAAGTTGGAAATCTGACAGGTCTGTTACAATGTCAGAAAAAATGCTTTTGCTGTACTTGTTCCAATTCTGTTCTGAGTTCATATGAAACATGCTGAAGTTAACTTTACCTTTCACCCTCCACTGTTAATAAAACAAAGTACAGTCAAATGGTATTGACTCCCTCCCCTCAAAATTGTTGGCCCTGTGTCTAAATCAGAAACGATTATTATTATTATTAACAGAGAAGATTGTCAGAGTTTGTGAAGCACCAGACTAGATGCCTTACAATATTTAATTTTATCCCTTTATTGTTCTGATTCAAATCCTGTTGATGATTTTTTTTACCTTCCATCCCACCATGACTGTTGTAATGACCATCAGTAATGTGCTGAGGGTTATTTTAATAAAAAAATCTTTTGTTTTGTGCCAACATAGAAATATCATCATCATCATCGTTAATAAGCACTGTAGTTGATTTATTGTCAAAATTTAGTGAATTTAGTTTCAATTCCTAATTTGGTTTCTTCAGTTTATTTACTTTTCTTAAGTATCGTTGTAAAAAGCATGTCATCCATATCTCCTCTCAAAAAAAAAATGTATAAATTCTTTCACTTTAGATCAGTGTTTCCCAACCTGCTTTCTGCCCAGGCCCACTGATGGTTGGGAAAAAAGTTGTAATATGCTTGCTGTAAAGAAAAAGATTTTTACAATTCCATGTCCCACTAAAAAAAAAAAAAAAAAAAGGATCCCATTCCCTACCACAATTTTCCCAGGCTCCACTTTGGAAATCACTGCTTTAGATTTACTCTGAAAGATGTGGCTAGTGGCTTTGGCTGTTGTGCTCACAATTGTTAGGTCATGGGTTTGATTTCATATTGCTCCAGTTCGCTATGAGTGCCAATGGTTACTTCGAGCTTTGCTCTGTGACTGGCTGGTTTCTTGAGAAATCTTGTACTCTCAGTCTGAATACCTTGAAAATCTAGGTAAGCTCTGGCTTTGTAAACCACCTGCTGGATTGAGGCAGACTCTATGTCTACTAAAAAAATTTACTGCTGTTGCTAAGATAGAGAAGTGGGCACAGCTGGAGTGGGGATGCAATATTACACTGCTTTTTTTTAATACTCAAGATGAAATATATACTAGTGATACACTGGTATCAGTTTAGTCAACTATTTCCACTCTGTTTCTTTCATAAGTTGGCCTAGTGAGTGCCTCTGAAAGAATTTACTATTTGTAAGAAATAATTACAAACTGTATTGAATTAGTTTTTAATCAGGATTGATGCAATGACAGAAATGGTAAAATGCCAGACTGGATACCTTACAGTATTTATAATTTCTTCCACCACCATCACCACCACTATCCCTTTGAATTGATCCTCTGGGATTGTTGATAAAGAAAGAGAAAGAAATAGATATCACAAACACATACACACACATGTACAGATGGGGAAGGGGTAAGGGTCAATCTAATCAACTCTAATGTCTCTAATAAATTTGTGGCTTTTGGCCAATGTAAAGAAAGAAAATCGTTATCTTTATTACTCAACTGCTGTTATATTTTCCTGTTTCGAAATTATTTCCACCTCAATAATATTTTTTTAAACCATTTTTCTTCCCCACTTCCTCCCTCTCTCGACTTGCTTTCAAAGGTGGCCTTTAGTATTGGACCTGTTACATCTATAATAAGATTATGTGGATGTGTATGAATATTTATGCACATCCGTGTGTGTGCGCGGTTACTATTCATATTGCAATCATTGTTATAAGTGCACTGGAGATGGTTTGGACTGTGGAGAACTAGTTAGATGCTCTTTACACTCTCTGGTTCAGTGGTTCTGGGTTCAAATCATGCCAACCTTGACTTCACCTTTTATAGCCCAGTTACTCCTTCCCCTACCATCACCTTCTTTCATTGCCTGATAAAGTGGAGAAATATTTACAGAGTAAATACCTGTAATTAACAAAGTTAATATTAAATATATCTTTCCCTTAAAATAATACAGGAATTTGTGCCTATGCAAAAAAAAAAACCTATCATCATTGCTATTATCAACATCATTGTTGTTATGCCATACTGTATTTGTTCCAATTCTTAGTTCTGAGTTCAGATCCTACCAAGATCAACTTTTTGGGGTTAATAAAATAAGTACCAGTTAAGTGCCAGGGTTGATGGTATTATTGACTAACCACTACCCATAAATTTCAGGTCTTGCACCTATATTAGAAACAATTATTGTTATTATTTGGTAGGATTGTTAGAGCATCCTACCATTGTCAACTTTGCTTTTCATCCCTCTGGAGTCAATATAATTGACCAACCCCTCCCCCTAAAATTGCTGGACTTGTGCAAAAGATTAAAAATTGTTGCGAGCTGGCAGAATCGTTATTGCACTGGGCAAAATGCTTAGTGGCATTTCATGCCTCTACATTCTGAGTTCAAATCCCACCAAGGTCAACTTTGCCTTTCATCCTTTCAGAGTTGATGTAATCAACTTACCCCCTCCCCTGAAATTGCTGGCCTTGTGCCAAAATTTGAAATCATTATCATCATCATCATCATTAAGGCAGCAAGCTGGAAGAATCATTAAATGTGCCAGACAAATGCCTATCAACATTTCTTCCAGTTCTGCATTCTGAGTTGGAATGTCATTGAAGTTACCTTTTGGGGTTGATGTAATTGTCTAGCCCTCTTCCCCAAAATTTCAGGCCTTGTATCTTTAGTAGAAAGAGTTCTTGTTATTATTATCGTCATCAGCACGATGGTGAGTGGCAGAATCTGTGCTGTGTTAGAGAAAAATACTTTGTTATATCTATTTCTCAGTTTGGATTGAAATGGAATTTGGTTTTTGTCCCTGCAAAATTGATATAAAATTGTACCGGTAATATTCTAGGAGTTGACTGGATTGAGTAAATCCCCTTCCCTTAAAACTAGTATATAAACAAAGACAGTAGAAGTTTATTTTCTGTTTAGTGACTCAAAGTTTTGTGTTCAAATAACAGCAGAGTAGAATTTGCATCTCATTACCCACCTTCACTTTATATATATATATATATATATATATACATATGCAATCTATTTCCATCATATACTGATCTTTTACCAAGTCATAAAACAATTATTTTATGTTTTTGTCAACCCTTGTGGTAAAATAAAGAAAGCATTTTTATTATTATTGTTATTATGGCAACAGAACTAGCTTAATCATTAGTATGTTAGATAAAATGCTTACAGCATTTCTCTTGAGTTCTAAGTTCAAATACTATCAACATCACTTTTGCCTTTCATCCTTTCAGGATAAAATAAGTACCAGTCAAGTATGGCGAGGTGGGGGTTGATGCAATAAGCTTATATTCTCTTAAAGTTGCTGACCTTTTGCCAAAATTTGAAATAATTATTATCATTATTACTGTTATTAGGACAGTAAAGTGCCAGAATAGTTTAGCACATCAGACAAAATACCTTGTGTTATTTGTTACAGGTCTATATGCTCTAAGTTCAAATCCTACTGCAACTAACTTTGCTTTTCATACTTCTGGTGGTCCATAAAATAATGTGTATCAGTCAAGTACTATCCCTTTCTCAAGAATCTATTTTTGTTTTAGGGTAAGGGATTGGCAGAATCAATATGCCTTCTGGTATTTACATTTTGAATTCAAATCCTGTGAAGTTTAACTCTGCCAGCCATCTTGTTTCCAGAGTTGATATATGATCAATTAGCTACTAAGTTCTCAAATTGACCAAAACTGTGTTTTCTCATTTCCTCCCCTCCTCCCCCATCGCATGTTTAACTTTTTTATTATTAAGTCAATGGCTATATCTGCATTGACAACACCTCTCTAAATGTATTACGGTTATTTTAGCTTCATTTTTTAGGGTCCCTGCATTCAGATGCTTTTTACAATCCATTTTAATCTTCAACAACAAACAACTGTTTTGTTTGCTTATCATCATCATAATTATTTAATGAATCTTGTTACATTTTTTATTATACAACAAATTGCTTTTTCTTTGTCTTTTTTAGTTATTGATTTTGGTTTACTTATATCTCCACTGTCCCTCTTCCACTTTAAAAAGATTTTCCCCCTGAAGTCAGTTCTAAGTCCTTTCCAGGGTAACCATGGCAGTAAGAATCATGAAATAAAATAAAGGTATATGTGAGGGTGGGGTTATTTTGATTTTATTTTTTATTTATCCAAGTAAGTTCCTTGGTGATATCAGTTTTGGAGTTTAATACCCACCTATTTTGTTTGATTTTAAAGCAACATGTAGCTGGGTCTTTTTTTTTTTTTTTTACCTCCATAATTCAGTTTAGTGCCTGTCTCAGTTGGTCGGGATATTCTGAGTGTAATTTAGTGCCTAGCTAATTTATTTGGTGTTTTGTTTTGTCACCATTTTTTATGTAAACATTAAATTTATACATTCAAAAGACTTGTATCCATAACCTACAGCTACAGATGACAACAACAACAATCCCATCCCCTGCCTCCATGCAATATGTTTGTGAAGGCAGGACAGTTCTTTTCTGGATAAACTGAATCAAATTTGTTTTATCCAGAAACTCAATACTTGCAGTAGATTTGAACTTAAAGTCTTATAGTTTGTAGTCCAGTGCCTAATTCATTTAAGCATTTCAACATTTTTATTATATTTTATTGAATCTGAAATATCAATGAAGCTGTTGTAAATCTTTATTAGTGTGTCTTCTTATAGTCATAATCATAGATATTATTATAGTTAGGGCAATGGATTGATAGAATTGGTAAAACTTTGGCCAAAATTTTTTGGGGTATTTCTTCGAACATTGCATCCTGGGTACAAATCCTGCCATGGTCAGCATTGCTCTTCTATTCCACTGGATTCGATGTAAATTGACTAACCTCATCTTCCAATTTTCAAGCCTTGTGCCTATTTTTAACAATTTTCAAGTGGTGAATTTGCAGAATCATTAGAGTGTTGGAGGAATAATGTCATGCATTATTTGTTTCAGCCCTTTACGTTCTTATTTTAAATCCCACCAAGGTTGACTTTCCCCTTCATCCTCTCGGGGTCAATAAAATAAGTACCAGTTGAGCACTGGGGTTGATGTAATCAACTTACATCTTCCCTTGGAATTGCTGTCCTTGAGCCAAAATTTGAAACCACCACCACCACCATCATCATCATGAGGGCTGTAGATAAGCAGAATTGTTAGAGCAGACAAAATATTTTGGAGGATTTAGTTATTGTCCTTTACATTATGACGTCAACTTTTGAGTATTATTCTTGATAAAATAAAGTACCAGTGTCATACAAGGGTTGATATCTTTATATATCCCACTGCCCCAATAATTTCAAGTCATGTACACTATGTTAGATATAGTTATTACTATTGCTAAGATGAAGTGGCATATTGAGAACTAGAGGTAATGTCTTAGTAACTTGGTTTCAATTTTCACTTGTTTGAAATAATAGCATTTCACTAAATATCCATAGTAAAAACTATAACTTGACAACTTTCATTTCAAATTCCATTTCACTCTGATCCTCACCATTTTTTTTCCAAATCTCATGCATCTCTGTCTTTGCCAATACAAACATCATCATCATCGAAACCACATTGCCTTTCATCCTTTCTGGGTCTATAAAATAAAGTCAATTTCATTAACTAACCCTCCTACCCTCATATTTTGGCCTTAGAAAAAGTTATTTAAGGGCAGTGAATTGGCAGAATTGTTAGAATAATTTACATGTGGTATTTCTTCTAGCTCTATGTTTTGAGTTCAAATCCTGCCATGATCAACTTTGCTTTCCATCCCTTTAGGGTTAATTCAATTGACTATTTCTTTCTTCCAAATTTCAGGCCTTGCACCTATGTTAGAAACTATTATCATAAACATTACGTACACTGCCACCAACATTTTAGTGTTGGCTGGTGTAGCAGATGTAAAACTAGAGAGATATCATTTCCTCCCCTGTTTGATCTACAGCCAGGGTGGGTGGGAAATCCAAGTAAATCTGACTCTATTATTACTTCCATTTCATCACTCTTTTGGGAACAAATGTAAGGATTCCATTTTTTTGATTACTTTCCCACCTTTTATTGTGGGCTTTGTGTGCATGTGTGAGTGTATACAAACATATATACACACATTAACTGACAAGCAGGCACTTATGAAATAAACACACACACACACATGACATGTATGTTTGGATATAAGGACATTGAAAGTAATTTTTTAATGTTTTTCCTTTTCAAATTTTTAAAATTTCCTAAAAAAAAAGTTCCTTAAATTGTCTTTGGGTTGATCTATACCAATGATTACCATCTGTATAGCAGGTTTCCTCACCCATGTGTTTTATATGTATGTGTATATGTGTTTGTGTGTGTATATATATATATATATATATATATGCACACATATCTATGTATATATATATTTACACACACATCCTTACATGCATGTGTGTGTGTGTGTGTGCATATAAACTGAGCAGAAGACAAGAAATGGCTGGGGAGTTTAATGATGTGGAAATAAAATTTTAAACTACCAGTTTAAAAAAGAACTAGTAAATATTCTTCTGGTCTCTGGTAGTTTAAAAAAAAAATTATTGTTATTATTGTTATACAGTGGCCTTCAGCCAACTTCAAGTGTGAAATTCATTATTAATGTTGCCTTGTGCCTAGTCAGAAGAAAATATTTCTATTATTATTATTATTATTATTATTATTATTATTATTAAGGTGGTGAGCTGGCAGAATCATTACCATGCTGGGAAAAATGCTTCGTAACATTTCTTCTGGCTTCATGTTCTGAGTCCAGGTACCACCAGGGTCAACTTTGCCTTTTATCCTTATAAGTACCAGTTGGACACTGGGGCCAATGTAATCAGCTTATCCCCTCCCCTGAAATTGCTGGCTTTGTGCCAAAATTTGAAACCATTATTACTTATAGGCAATGGACTAGCAGAATCAGTGGAGTATTGGACAATACCTTGTTCTATCTTTTTTATGTTCTTAGTTCAAATTTCACAAAAGTCAACTTTGCCTTTCATCCTTCTGGGGGTCAATAAAATAAAGTACTAGTCAAGAACAGGGGTTGATTTCATCGACTTTTCTCTTCCCTCATATTTCTGGCCTTGTACCAATAATAGAAACAATTATACTTTTTTTTTCCACACACTGTGTCTTTGGTGAAACACAAGAATGGTTGATCTGTATGTATACGTGAGTGAGGAGGGCAGAGGGTGGTTATTTAGTGACCTGCTCAACCAAGCTGATTGTATAATGTGAATCTAGCTTTTTTTTTTTGTGTGTGTGTGTGTATGTTGTTTTATCTCCATATCATCTCTTGAGATTGGTACCAGCGATGCCTTAAGGGGCTACTTATGGTGTGCAGCCAGCTGTGCACAGCAGACATAAGTATGTATACATCTCTATCTCTATTACTTTATTACCTGTGTAAAAAAAAATTATTATTCCTTCTTGGGCTCTTCAATGCAGGTGCATTTATTGCATTTTTGATATGTTTGTCATTACATGTAGATATGCACACATACATTACATATAGTTAAGTATACATATGTATACACACAAACACACGTTTTGACCTAAATTCCTGCAGCATATGTAAATAGATTAAATTAATGGGAGAGCCCATATATATATATATATATGATGGTTCTCTCGTTAATATGAACATTCAGTTGTTTGATCGATTGGATGAGTAGTCATTGAATCATCATGATGGCTGAGTATTATACAGACAATTGTACCCTTAGCATGACATGAGTGATACAAGGTTGAACCATTGAATTACAGGTACAATCAATCCAACAGGCTTTTACATAGTTTCCATCAGCTTAAATTCACTCCCAAGTTTGGGGTGAAGCTGAGATATGAAAGCCACTTGCCTAAGATTGATCTCATGGTTGTAAAGCGAACTTCTCAGTCACTCAGCCATATCTGCATCCATAATATATATATTCATTCCATTCTGCTGTTTTCAATCCACTATGAGTGAAGATTCAGTATGCCATTGTGAGTTGTCTATGCTAGTTATAGGCCTACCTATCCACACCAGGTTGAATGGGATGCTCCCCAAGCCAAGTGATTAGAGCCACTGGCATCTGATTCAATATATATGCTAACATAAACACATACAAATATCAAACATCTTCCAGACTTTGTTTATCAATTGTAATGAGCACTTTGACATTTATTTCTGCAAGCACCTACCTTTTTGGCATAGTACTAAGCTATTAGTAGACCTACTCATATTTATAATTAGTATCCACCTACTATTAGTTGACAAAGATACTACTGTAGTCAATAAACCCTTTTATATCATGCTGAGTTTATTTTAATGGAACTTAGATAAAACCTTTGCGAATATCTTCGAAAATTTTGCATAAGTCTATGTATGTACATGAAATGTGTGTGTGTAGAAGAGAGAGAGGGAGAGATGTGATTTAGGATGTGCTTGTGCATATGCATTTGTGTGTGCGTGCACGTGTGTGTGTGTGTATATGTATGTATATACACACATACATGGCTATGTCTGCTGAAACTTGACTGTTTTTAAGTAACAGCACATTAGTGTACCCATTCTCTAAGTACATAAACCATATCAGGGTACTCTATTGTAACTAGTTCACCATGTAGGAGTAACCCCTCAATATTGAAATAACCTAGCTTTCCTCCCCCTCCTGCCTACCTGCTCACCCCTCTCTCCATAGATGGGCATATTCATAAAAAGTCAACCAACTGACCATAGTAGAAACTCTCAGCATCGCTTGTGTCCTTCATTGCGGTGTGTGACAGCAACAGGAGCACCGAGTACTTAATTACTCACTCTTCCCTAACTCTGACGGGTTGAGGTGAGAGCTGATAGCTCACATCCAAATGAAATGTAAGAATTGGGGTACAACACTTCAATTGTTTGAGGTTTGTGCCTTAATTTATATATATATATATAAATATATATACACACAATTGTTTCCAAAATTTATTCAAATACACAAGCATACACTCTCACAAACAAATACATCTATGCAGTTTCTTCACGTCACATCATGTGTACTCCGGACATGCGTATTTATGATACAAATATGTGTACATTACACATTGGCAGAACCTTTTTAAACAATTTTTTTTTAAAGTTTTTTTATATATACATTCATATATATATGCACACACACATATATATATTAGCATGACACCTTTCAGAATGTACACTTTGTAGCCCAGCTGTAAGCTGCACACTAGCTGACGTACACTAAGCATGCATTGGCATGTGTGTGCAACCCATGTGTTTTTTTAAAATCCTTTTTACATTTTATCAATATAATTACTTTGTAATTGTTTTGAATAAACATTCATTTCAATACAATTTAACATTTTGTTGATCTTGAATTATTCATTTGTTCCTTTTTAACATCTATTTTTCCATGGGAGTTATTTGAAGTACAGTTTATATTTGCTTGAATGCTCTTCCTCTCATCAATCATGATTTGATACAGTCAGTCTGTTTTGACAAAGGTACTTTTTGGTGCTGGAAGAAAATGCACACAGGAATATACACAAACAGACACAGAGTGAGAAGGAGAGAGAGACAATATAATTTATTAATTGGCTATGATTGACATACACATTTTCCCTCTCCTCACACTCATAAACTGAGCAAGTGGAAGAGAGAGAGAGAACATGGTAAGCATTAACCCTACATCATTCAGATTACTCTGTCAAATATAGTGCTTTATTCTTTTACTTGTTTCAGTCATTTGACTGTGGCTGTACTGAAGCACCAAACATTTTTTTAAATCATGTATGATCTTATAGCTTAGAGATTTCTAAGACGTGATTGCTTATTTTTAGAATGACATTGCAAGGTAGGTGTGAGATGCTGAATCTGGTCAGTTTGAATATAAAACAAGTAAAATGTTTTGGCTGAATATGGACACTTTAAATACTAAAGGGTTAAAATGTCTGATGTTGGAAAAGTTAGTGGAGCCAAAATAACTGCCAAAATGTCTCATACATTCAATATCTATTGATCAAGTAAGAGATTTCTTTATTCCGTACAATAAATGCAGGGCATTGGTACTGCTTTGCTCAAATCGCAACGAGTGCAGAATATTCAAGCACATGCACACATGTATATATTTATAAAAGGCTTCCAAAAATTTCTATCCACCAAATTACTTGGCCCAGAGCTATAGTAGAAGACACTTATCCAAAGTGTCACAGTAGGTCTGAACCCAAAACCATGTGGTTATGAGGCAAACTTTTTAATTACACAGTCAGTGGTTGTTAATTTGTTTTATTTATCAGCTATGGTCATGCTAGAGTTAAGATTTTAATTTATCAGACAGACTTTTAACCATATCAGGGTTCACCACATGAACCAGTGACAACGCCACTTCTTCACAATGAGCAAATGTCTGAAAAGTTGAATTCTTCACCCTTCTCAATCACTGAACTTACCAAAGTGTCCTATAACTACATCAACATTGATTATTTGGCATGTCCCAGACTTGATAAAAATGTTCTGCCCATGGAGGGTTCAATGGGGGTTAATCCTTAACATCCCTCATTCTTGTGAAAGATCATATAAAAGAGAAACCGGAGTAGAGGGAGCTCAAAGGGCCAGAAACCAGAATAGAGGAATACCAAGAAAACATCTGTGCTAGAATGGTGTTAGAAATGAAAAAGTGAGAAATTCACTGAGAGTTAGAAAAGAACATCAAAAAACCTTAATGAGAGGAAAAACATTCAAGTTAGGAATTGCTTAACATATGTATATGGTGTGAAAAGGAGAAAATATGTATACACATAAACACACATTTTCTCCAATTTAATTGTTTTTCTTATTTTACTCTTTTACTCTTATTCTATTGCATAACTTTTGTCTCAAAGTGACTTTAATTACAGGTAAATCCAGGTAAATTGAGCAAAAAGTAAAAATATTAAAATTTTGTTTAAACATCACCATAGAAAATGAATCATCAGCTAATATTCAAATGGGTATGCAACAAAATTTTGATAAAGAAGAATTGTGCACATCACTATATCATCAATTGAATTTAATGCACAACAGGTGTACCATAAAGGTGGAATAAACTGAAATATTGGAATCCACCGTAAGTTTGACCGAACTAAAGAAATCGGTCAAAAAATAATATACGGCCCTGGTTATGGTATGGAAGTGATAAATTCCAGACCACATCGTTCCCTAGGCCATGCTGACTAACATTATTTTCCCTGTATAAAAAATAAATCCACGCAGTACCCAGTATTTGCTTCACAAATTTTCCGAAATTTGAACCCTCATTTTGTATTTGTTTACGTTCTGCGTAAGTTTGTTTCCGCATTGATCGCTTCAAACAATAACTTCCAGACCACATCATACCCTAAGCCATGCTGACTAACATTAGTTTCCCTGTATAAAAACTAAATCCACAACAGTACCCAGTATTTGTTTCACAAATTTTCCAATTCGGAATCAATGCTTGATAACATGAAACTCCTATCTATTTTCAAAGTTGAAGAAAAATCGATGCCGAAAAAAATGTGGAAAAAAAATCTCCCAAAATTCAGGGAATTAAAATTACACGTCGATCTTTGTACAAAACTGTAGATGAACTGTTTACGAAGCATAATCACGTGTTTTCACGAATGTACTAAAGAGATTTGCTCTGATATTCTCATTTAAATATGAATAGGTAAATTCGGGCGGGTTTGGGCGATTTGGTCACATTAACCAAAATTTTTTTCGGGCGGCTTTGGGCGGTTTGGTAACGAAAGGGTTAAGCAAAAATTCGAGAAAAGTAAATATTTTACGATTTGCCTCTCTAATTTCAACTGCTTCACTCCTGCTATTACCATACTTTCTCCTACTTTCTCTTTGCAAGTGTACCTTAAACCACTACTCAAAAAAAATACAGAGCAAACAGAAACAAATAAATACATAATGATTTACTCCTCACACAATTTCTTCAATTGGAATTTACCTATGATTTTTCGAAGTACATTCCATTCGGTCATGGCATATAAATTTCTTTCAATTTGACCCCCAATTAAGCAAAAATTTGAAAAAACTCAATATTTTACGATTTCCCTCTCTCACTTCAAAGGCTTTACTCCACCTATTAGCACACTTTCTCTTTACACACATAGACACGCAAACATATACATATATGACAGTGTCAATTGTTGAAAGAAAATTGTAAGCTAAGAAGGCGTGTGTGTGTAGGAAGTGAAGGATAAAAATATGGCAAGAAGTGGACAGATGTACATATATACATACATACATCCATACATACATAGATGTGTGTGTGTGTATGTATGTGTGTGTGTTATCTCTCTATATATAAAGCTGAAGTTGTCTGTGTGCGCCAGGTTTGGTAGCCTTCAACTAACACTATCTCCTCCGAGACCCTGTGGCACAAGTTGACCAAAATTGAGAGTATGATAGAAGGGTTGCTCTTCCTTCCGTAGAAGATAAAATTCAAATCGGACCATGTTAACACCAACAATTATTTACATCAAAAAGGTGCTTTTTTCTATGAAAATCCTTGTTTTTTACGATTTTTTCACTGCTGTGTCGCCATTTTTCAGTGTATTTCAACCAGAAAAATGTTCACTTGAAGAGAATAATAAGCTACATAATGCAAAATTTTTACTTTTCAAAAATTCCAATTCCAGCGGGTCGAAACAAACCCGAGCAACGCCGCGGGCGATACTGCTAATATATATATATATATATATATATATATATATGAGAGAGAGTTACATATAATCATATTTAAGATGTTCATGTACACTTGAGCATGGAAAAACAAAACACTGTGCAAATTATCTAATAGCTTATAGACAATATGGGTGTAAACACATCATGAAGTAGTGAATGTCACAACTGTAAGATGCCCGCATTTCTACATTGTTATGCTTCATCAGTTACATATACTGAGCTATCATTTGAGACTGCTAAGAGCTGGTCATTCTTACATTAGAATAGCAAATGACACATTTGCTTATGTGTGAGAAGCTTTATCAAGTTGGGATTAATTAATCAGAGGTGCACTAAGTGTTTCTACATCAGCTATAAATATCAAGCTGACATTGATGGTCATTAAGCTTGTATCGTACGGTCCATTCCTGGCCTAGCAGTGTGTTGACACCTATATTGTCTGTAATGACAATTTCTTCTCAAGACAACTTACGCAGCACATTGTCTTTCCATAACTGTATGCAAACGTTAAATATGATTGTACCTAACTGTATTTCATTCAACACTGCTTTATGTATACATATATATATAAAATTAAATAATCAATAAAATTTTTTTAAATGTTCTCTAACCAGTAAATTGGCTGCTGAAATTTATTTACTGCAGAGTAATTTCCGACCTCAGCACACCAAAGTGAAGACACTTGAAAAATTCACCCAAATATAATTTGTAGAACTTTATACATGCTCTATTTCAGTTGAACGTTCTGTATCTAGTTCTGGAAATTGTGTTTTGTAAGCAACAGACTATGCTGGCGATCTTGCAGATATCTGCGTGTTTGCATATGTAGATATTAACAAGTGAAACCAATGGTACGTAGGTAATCATTTTTTATTTCGTGCATCTTCATTTGTCTTGCTCATTTTTACATTTTGGCGTTTTGCTGAGATTTTTCTTGAGAACACACTCTTCGTGGTAATAGCAATTTGACATCGTGGTAATAGCAATTTGACATCAATTTGACATCTTTAGCATATTAGGTGTCCACTTTAGTGATCATTCCTCTTAATTTTGTATATATATATATATATAAGCAAAATAGTTGTAAAATCTCAAGAAGAGCTCAGAATAGTAATTATACTACCAAGTAAAGTTAATCACCACATCAAAATGACTGTTCCATGTTAATACTAGTTTAACTCCAAACAGATCTGCCAGCTGGTTATGGGTGCAATGATGTACCCTATGTGGGCTGATCAATAAATATCCGGACTATTGCCATATAATAAAGCTGAAGGATGCAAAGTGAAGCCACTTGGTACAGATTGACCTTGGTCTCTGCTGTGCATGCACACTAAGTTTTAACATTCTAGCTCACTTTTGCTGTTTATAGCAGTGCTTGGAAGGAAGGTGTGTAGTGTGTGATTGTCACATTGACCACAACAGAGGAAGTTGAGCAGAGAATCTGTATCAAATTTTGCCAAAAGCCAGCAATACCTGCTCAGAGACCTCTTCAAAGTTTTCATCGTTCTTGATACAGTCAAGGAGATCTTGTGCAACTGAAACCTGAGTGTCTTATTTTGTCAGCTGAAAGCAGTTCTGGCACAAACTTAGCAGACACACATCTCATACCCAAATCTTCAGTGATTATGGACTGAACCATAACTAATCAGCACATCCTCTGATAACCCACAGATGGTGATTTGATGATTTCCCCTCATAGCTGCATGCAATTCTGTGATGTTTTTCTCAATTCTGCTGGTTGCAGGTCTCCTAGAACACTTATCAATATCAACATTTTTACGGCCATCTTGGAAACGTCTGAACCACTTGTACACTTGTGTATGGCCCATACACTTTCTGCAAGTTTGCATAGGTCTCTGAGCAGGTATCGCCACGACAACTTCCTCTGTCATGGTCAGTGTGATAATTACACGCTACACACCTTCCTTCCAAACACTGCTTTTACAGGTAGAGCAGTTAGTGTCTTTCTCAGCTGTGCCTCACACATAGTAAGCCGTGACAATAAAACTGAGGGAATTAGGATGCTGTAGAAATTCTCCGAAAACCACTTTCAGTTTTTGCCAGAGATGTGGTAAGGAGCGGATTCCTGCTACCACAGATATGGCCTCCCAGCAGCAGCATGCCCCACCCCAGCCAAGAATTAACCATAGTGCCCAGCAGTTTTACATAGGCTCTGAATGTGAGGTTAATTCTGGAGGATAATTCTGCTGTGTCTCATCCTCCTGGCCACAGCTTTGTGGTCTCAGTCTTACAACTTTTACAGTGTTTACTGAGCAGCAGTCAATGAGATCAGCATTTTGATGCTCAGTTCCAAATCATCATGGTACAAGTAACTTTCTTTCAATATTCATTCAGATAGCTTCCAGTTCTCCATGCCAACTAACTTTTACTCAATTACAACTTTAATCTTTATGATCTCAAATGCTATTGACTGTTCACCAATATATCAGGCTGTTTCTGAAAAAAAAAGACCTGAAAAATAGTCAAATTTAGCCAAGCACACTGTGTATATACACAACAGGCTTCTCTCAGTGCCCAACTATCAAATCCATTTGCAATGCTTTGGTCAGCCTGATGGTCACACATTAAGACTAAGCTCAAACCCATATCGTTGCAAAGCAACTTTCTTAACTACACAGCCATGCATATATTTATTTGTGCAACAACCCAAAAAGCACCTGCTGTAAACGCAATCTATAAGTTCAACACAAACATCAAATCAATATGGCTATTTGTATTAAAAAGGACCCTAGGTTTTCTAACTTCAATTTTGTCTTGTTAGGTATTGGCCATTCAAGAACTTTTATTTCTAATGACCTTAAAATAATCTTTCATAATCCCAGATACAATTTGGATGTTAATACTTTCTCCTATCGTGTTTTTCCATTCCCCTCAAAGTTCTCTGTAATCTCAGCTTCTGTTTAACCATGTAGCATTTAAACCAGCCATATCTGGCCCAAACATTCTATTAGCTTTATAATCAAACTGGCCAGATCTTGCCTCTCGCACTTGTCCTAAAATGACATTGTTAAAATCATGAAGCTACAAGATAGTATATGATTAATTCAAAGCAATATGACTAAATAAGCATTCATTTAACCAAGTAACCTGACTACTAAAGAGTTAATATTTTGCTGGTCTCTGAAAATAAGAAACCATTATTTCCCTTTCTTTCATTCATATTTTGTAGTGATTTGGATTAGATTTTCAGTTTTCCTTTACAAGATGCTAATCAAATTCTACAGTTGAAATCTTATTAAAATTTTTATATTGCAGAAGATCCCTACTGTGTGGTGTTCTTAGTAGATATAATCTTTTCCTGTTGGTTTTTCATTGCTGCAATGTAAATGCTACTTTTATTTTCATTGTTTTTCTTGGTAGTCTTGTTAATTCACATAACTTGTGTTTGAGATTAGAACGAATGTAACTCATTATTAGAAGAGTGGGAATATAGGTAGTTTCTATGATTGTTGATTTTCAATTCAAATCAACAGATTTAAGTTGACATGGCATGTGTGTGTATGTGTGTGTGTATGTATGTATGTATGTATGTATGTATTTTTTTTAGTCCTGCTGGGTGTCCAAATCACCCTCCTCACCAAGAAATCTTGGTGGGGTTGCCAGTTTAGTCGCCAACGACCCGACCATGTAACAGGTTGTACTGGGTTACATGTTACCAGTAGCTCCAAGCGGAGACCTGACATACAAGCGGAGACCTGTCAAAGGGCAGAGGAACTCTCTCATGAGTCAATGGCCATCCAAAATCCGGAGTGGAGCCCCTAAGGCGGTTGGATTGCGCCATGCGTGCCACCTTCCGGCAGCTCCTGCATCTTGGTCTACCCCCAGTCGTCTTGACTTTGTCTTGCCACTGGATCCGGCGCACCAGGACGAGAGAGTGAGGCTGATCCTGCGCAAGTCACCCTCACTATAATCCAAGTCACGCGCATGTCACGACATCATGACGCCATGACACCATCCCAAAGTCCTGTGGCGATGGGGAAACGGCGAAGTAGCAGGTGAGGATACACTGGGAGCTGCAGTCGTGAACCCACACACAGGCGGCTCAGGACATGTGGTCGCCCCTCACTGAACTGAGGCAGCAGTGGAGTCCAGCAGCCTCCTGAGTGACCGAGCAGCCCTCTTCAGGATCGCTCTGCTCGACTCCCCAGCATGAGGACGGGGCTAGAAAAGGTTGCCCTAAACATAGCCTGCCTCACCTCACCCTGGTCAGCAAACCGCGGCTGGCGGGAATCCTTTCCAAGCGGTCGAAACAAAGAAAGAAGAAAACAAACAAAGGTGCTCACTTTCGCAACTTGGAACGTGAGAACTCTGCTTGACAACACCAAAGCGGACAGACCAGAGAGACGAACTGCCCTGGTGGCCAGAGAACTGAGCCGATACAGTGTCGATATTGCAGCACTGAGCGAGACCCGCCTTGCGGACAAAGGCCAGCTGACAGAGACAGGCGGCGGCTACACTTTCTTTTGGAGTGGTCGCAGCAGCGAAGAGCGTCGTGAGGCTGGTGTTGGTTTTGCCATTAAGTCAGTACACGTGCGGAAACTGGAAAGCCCTCCCGAGGGTATCAACGATCGGCTGATGAAGATGCAGCTCCCACTTGGAAACAAGACTAGTGCGACCATCATCAGTGCTTACGCCCCCACCATGACCAACCCTGAAGAAGTTAAGGACAGGTTCTATGAGGAACTCGACTCCCTCATCACGTCAGCCCAGCCTGGGAAGCTCATCCTCCTTGGGGATTTTAACGCCCGTGTCGGGACTGACCACCAAGCCTGGCATCGTGTACTGGGAAAGCAAGGAATCGGAAAGTGCAACAGCAACGGACAGCTCCTCCTGCGTGTGTGTGCCTCTCATGATCTACCATCGCCAACACCTTGTTCCGTCTGCCAACACGCAACAAGACATCATGGATGCATCCACGCTCCAAACACTGGCATCTGATAGATTACGTCATCGTCAGGGCGAAAGACAGGCGGGACGTGAGACTGGTCAAAGCCATGTGCGGAGCTGACTGCTGGACGGACCATCGCCTCATCATCTCCAGGATGGATTTCTACATCCGACCTAAGAGAAGACCACAGGGTCAGAAAGTGACGAGGAAGCTTAACATCACGAAATTAAAGAACCAGCTGACTGCACAAGATCTCCAGTCACGTATGGACAGTAAGCTGTTGGACATTTGGAGTGACCAGTCCAGCATCGATGAGCAGTGGGAATCATTCAGGGACACGGTTCATTCCATCGTCCTTGAAACTCTGGGCCAAATTACGAGGAACCACCAGGACTGGTTCGACGAAAACGACCAGGAAATCCAAAAGCTCCTGGAAGAGAAACGCCGTCTGCTGCGGGCTCACCAAAATGAAACCACCTGCACGGCAAAGAAGGCCGCTTTCAACAACATTCGCAGCACAGTCCAGGCTAAACTCCGCCTCATGCAAGACGCATGGTTAAGCGCCAAGGCGGATGAGATTCAGGGATACGCAGACAAACATGACACCAAGAAATTCTACGAGGCGCTGAAAGCTGTCTATGGACCGCAGTTCTCCTTTGGATCAACCCCCCTGCTCAGCTCAGATGGAACCTCACTCCTGACTAACAAGAGGCTGATCCTGGAGAGATGGGCGGAGCACTTCAACATCGTGCTCAACCGACCAGCCCAGATCAACGAGGAAGCCATCGCACGACTCCCCCAGGTGCCGACAAACCACGAGTTGGCTGTTCCCCCTGCAGTCGAGGAAGTGAGCAGAGCCATCAAAAAAATGTCCACCGGCAAAGCTCCAGGCTCTGACGCCATCCCTGCAGAGGTGTTCAAGTCGGGCGGCCCCACCATGATCAGTCAGCTCACCAGCCTGTTCCAGTCGATGTGGGACAGGGAACAACTCCCTCAAGATTTCCGGGATGCAACAATCGTTCACATTTATAAGCGGAAAGGAGATCGGCAGCCCTGCGACAACCACCGAGGTATTTCCCTCTTGTCTATAGCAGGCAAGATCCTGGCCCGGGTCCTGCTTGACCGCCTTCTGCAACACTTGGAGCAAGGCCTTCTCCCTGAGAGCCAGTGTGGCTTCCGTGCGGGTCGAGGGACCACTGACATGATATTCGCCAGCTCCAGGAGAAATGCATGGAGCAGCACCTTGACCTCTGCATGACCTTTGTTGACCTCACCAAGGCCTTTGATACAGTCAGTCGGGAGGGACTATGGAAGGTCATGGGAAAATTTGGTTGCCCCAGCAAATTTATTGCAATTGTCTGCCAGTTCCACGACGGAATGACAGCCAGAATCCTTGAAGACGGCGACTCATCTGAAGCCTTCCAGGTGACCAACGGAGTCAGGCAGGGCTGTGTCCTGGCCCCAACACTGTTCAGCATCATGTTCTCGGCAATGATGTCCGACGCCTTTAGGGACTGCAAGTCCGGTATCAACATCAAGTACAGGACAGACGGGAAACTTTTCAACTCCAGGAGATTGCAGGCTGTCACAAAGGTGAGGGAGACAGTCGTCAGAGACTTTCTCTTTGCTGACGACTGCGCCCTTAATGCAATCGATGAGCAGGAGATGCAGCTCGAGATGGACAGGTTCTCATCAGCCTGTGACAACTTTGGTCTCACCATCAGTGCAAAGAAAACCGAAGTGATGTTTCAGCCAGCCCCCGGCAAACAATACCATGAGCCTCAGATAAGGGTGAACGGACGGATCCTACGAGTGGTGGAAAACTTCACCTACCTGGGCAGCACTCTCTCCTGCAATGCCAACATAGATGCTGAAACCATCAACAGAATCTCCAAGGCAAGCAGCGCGTTTGGGAGACTGCGAAAGAAAGTCTGGGAGCGGAGAGGAATCAGCCTCAACACCAAGCTGAAAGTCTACCAGGCAGTCGTGCTTACCACCCTACTATACGGCTGCGAGACGTGGACTGCTTACCGAAGGCACGAGCACCAGATAAACCACTTCCATCTCAGGTGTCTTCAGAATCTCCTTCACATCCGCTGGCAGGACAAAGTCCCAGACACGGAAGTTCTGAAGCAGGCAGATCTCCCTAGCACCATCACAATCATGCGCAAGGCCCAGCTGAGATGGGCGGGCCACGTCTCCCGCATGTCCGACACTCGCATCCCAAAACAGCTCTTCTACAGTGAACTCGGCCAGGGCAGGCGCAAAGTCGGAGGGCAGAAAAAGCGCTACAAGGATAGTCTCAAGGTCTCTCTCAAAGACTTCTCCATCGGAACAGAGACCTGGGAGACACTTGCTGCCAACCGCTCATCCTGGCGCAGCGCAATCACCGTGGGAGCAGGGACAGCCCAGGAGGGACGGATTCGGTCAGCGGAGCAGAAACGTCAGATGCGTAAAGTACGAGCCGCCTGCACCAGTAGCACTGCCCGTACCCACTTCTGCCCCACCTGTGGGAGGGGCTTCCTTGCCCGGATTGGCCTCACCAGCCACCTCCGGTCTCATGGCGGCAGTTCCATCAGATGAAGTCAGTTGGTCATCTTCGAACCGAAGGACGAACGAACATGTATGTATGAGGCTTACCCAAAACTAACTGGAAATGTTCTCTGTGGGACAAGCCCGTCGTAGTTCAGGCTTCTGTCACTAGAAGCTACTTGATGCAATCCTCAGGCATCAGTCTGCCGACTGGCATTGTCCACTGGGGTCATACTGCTATGTGGTGCATCTTTGTTTTGCAATGCTTCTCCCCTGTTCATTGATTTTTCCAATGGTTGAAATGAAAGGACAATATGCTTCTGTGAAATTCTATTTCCTGCTGGGGGAAACAGTGGCTGAAACAGTTGTCACACTTCAAACAGCTTACAAGGATGCTGCCATGAGCAAAATGCAAGTTTACAAGTGGTTTCCAAGCTTTAGGAATGGTCAATTGTAGCTTGAGAACCAACCTTGTTCAAGGCAACCATAAACCTCCCTAATAAATGAAAACATCACGAAAATTCATGAACTGATCTTAGAAGACTGTCCCTGAACAATTGACAAACTTGTTGATATGACTTGTGTGTCCTGGAGCTCCTACCAACGAATTTCGAATGAGGAATTGTGAATGAAAAGAGTCAAAGCAAAATTTGTGCTTTACTTGCTCATAGAGATCAAAAGCAGTCATGACTGAATGCCTGTCGTGAACTGAAAGAACAGCTGGAAGTTGATCCGGACCTTGTTTTGAAGGTTATCACTGGTGATGAAAGCTGGAGCTATGGAATTTGCAGATATGGAAGAGGTGAAGAAAAAAATGACAAAGGCATTAAAAGCCATCACTTTGCTAGAGTTCTAGCACTGCTTCCAACAGTGGAAAACACATCTGGACCAATGCATTGCTTCAAATGGAAAATACTTTGAAGGCGATAAAAGTATAAACATGTAAAACTAAGTGAAGAAAATAATATTGCAAAATTCCGGTTTCTTTTGGGTACCTAACTATATGTTTGCGTGTATGTATGTATGTATGTCTGTATGTATGTATGTATGTATGTATGTATGTATGTGCATGCATGTGTGTGCATATGTAAGTGTTCATGTGTATATGTGTGCATGTATGTGTGTATTTGCATGTATGTGTATCTGCATGTGTGCATGTGTATGTGACCATGCAGTATGCGTATGCATATATGTGAGAGCCACTGTGTGTGTGTGTATGTATGTACCACTGTGAATGTGTGTGTGCATGGATGTGTGTGTGCCTACATGTGTAAGTGTGTGCATGCATGTGTGTGTGTATGTGTGAATGTGTGTTTGTGTTTGTGTGTGTGTGTGTGTTTTCAAGTGAGAAGGAAATAGTTTCATCGTAGTTCATAGCAAGTTCAGACTCTGGATTAACAAAAAACAAACTGTTTGATTGACAAGAAACAAGAAGTTCAGGTGCAGAAAAGCGGCTAATGCTAGATGCAGAACCAATCAAAGAGGGTGTCAGCCATGTTATTTACCAGCAAAATCATTGCTAGCTTAAAAAATACGTTACAAATTACAGAAAAGACAAGTCTATTATAAGTGATTGATATAGTTGTATGTATGTATGTATGTGTGTGTGTGTGTGTGTGTGAGTTATTTGTGTGTGTGTAACAGTTACTTGTCTAATACACATCCTCCTTATCATTACCATGCTTGCAATGGATTGACTGGAGATTCTTGGGGCAGATTTTTGATAGATGGATGCCCTTTCTTTCACTGGCCCACACCTGTCTCCAAGCAAGATAATATTTCCCCTTGGCTGAACATGTTTTCATAGAAGACTGGAAATGAAGAACACTGCTTGTATGACAGTAACATTCACTTTACAAGAATCATATGATGTCATGATAAGGAGACACCAATTCTCTCAAACATGCATATTTTTCAATGAAAGCAGCCATCCACAATCGATGAGTTTTGTAATACTTGATGATACTGGAAATATTTTTATATATACTAGAAATGGGGATCTGACTTGGCTGTCCACATCAGAGGGCATATGCAGATGAAGAGGGTGAGCTCAAATGATTTTACTCAAAGAAACGTTAGCACGCCGGGTGAAATGCTTAGTAGTATTTTGTTTGTCGCTACGTTCTGAGTTCAAATTCCACCGAGGTCGACTTTGCCTTTCATCCTTTTGGGGTTGATTAAATAACCCCTCTGTGTGTAGCCCCTTGTGGGCAGTAAAGAAATAGGTATTAAAGATAGAGTAGTTGATGGCATTGCAACATGATGTTTGAAGAAAATTCTATCTTTTGCTTGTTTCACACAGTGGACCATGGCCATGCTGGGGCACCACCTTGATGAGTTTTAGTTGAACAAATTAACCTCAGTACATATTTAAAGTCTGTACTTATTGCATTGATCTCTTTTGTTGAACCACTGGGTTACAAAGGATGCAAACCAAGCAACACTGGTTGTCAAGTGATGGGATAGGGGACACAAACACAGACACAAAGATATACATACACACATAAACATATACAATGGACTTCTACACAGTTTCCATCTGCCAAATTCTCTTATAAAGTACTAGTCAGCCTTGGTCTATCATAGAAGACACTTGCCCAAGGTGCTGTGCAGTAAGACTGAACCCAAAACCATTTGGTTGCAAAGTGAGTTTCTTAACCATACAGTCATGTTGACCTATTTGTTTCTTTTTTTTTTAAAGTTTTGTTGTCTTTGATTGTTTAGTGATATCAGATAGGAGAGCACCTATGATCCTTTTCTAGGGTCTCCATTACTGGTGAGATGGAAGAATGGGTACTCTTATCCTCAGTCTAGAAACCTGGTTTGAAACCTTGTGACAGAATGGACTCCTCCATCAAAGACAGTCATAGTCAAGGAGATAGTGTTAAACAGATGGACTAAGTTTGCCAAAAAGAGGAACAGAAACAGTGTTATTGGCAGGCATAAACAACAACTACTGTTGGTTTGAATAGGAAGTGTATTATTTCTGCTTGATAAAACAGCATACATCTAGTTATATATTCAGACCAATGAGTCACAAATATCTGTCCTATCACCCCAAATTAGTAGGGCTTATATGACAGATATTTCATCCTCCCTAGATCCTGGACTAAATGCTAACAACTGTAATCTTCTGGAACTATCTCTCTTCAGACACTGATCTACGCAGGTTGACTGGGGGAAAAGAGCACACACATAGACATACATACATACACTCAGAGTTCATGAATACATGTGCACACACACACATTTACGATGTACTTTTTTCAGTTTCTGACTACCAAAACCACTCACAGGCTTTGGTCAGCCTGACATTATAGCAAAAGACACTTGCCCAAGGTGCCACGCTGTGAGACTGAACCTAGAATCATGTGGTTGGAAAGCAAGGTTCTTACCACATAGCCACACCTGTGCCTATATATACAGGGTGTCCCAGAAGTCACGCACCATTCTGGTTTTCATTTAAAATAATTAAAGCATTTTATTATATATTTTCTGCATGTTTTATTGTAGAGGGTGTTCAATTTGAGGATTTGTTACGATTAATTTCAATAAAGTGTTTTTGAAATCAATAAGGGTGTATTCTTTTAAAAAACCACAGTGGTGCACAACTTCTGGGACACTCAGTATATAATTGAGTCAGATGAAGAAGGACAATATCCAAACCCTTGCAGTCTCTCTCTTCTCTCCTTCCTGACAGGTGGTACTGATAAAGCTGCAACCTTGCACGAACATCTACAAGTTAAACATGGTTGATATGGAAACTTTACTGAGGGACATCAAACTACCAGGTAGAGGTATTAACCTTTTCATTGTCCTATTTCTGTTGAAATATACTCCCTTTGTTTCAATTAATTTAAAAAATTAAGAATTTAGTTAAGTAATTTTGTCATTATTAAGCTGGTTCTTGGAACTTAAATTAGCTTGAAATTTTGATGGAAGATTTTAATTTAGAACACTTTAAAACAAAATATTTGTATCCTAGAACCAGGGATGCTCTCAGGTATGTTGGTAACAAAAGGGTTAAACCAGGTTGTGTGATGTCATATAAGTTACCATCCCACCTATGGTGGTATGTTAGACATACTTATAAATGGGATAGTCTACTTGTTGGAGGAGTACTTTTTATAAATGGAAGCATTTCCCATGAATAACTTACTCAAGTGTGAAATAGGGTTGAGAAAACAAGTAACAATCAAGAACAGAAATCAATGAAATAAACTTTGGACATTGCCTTGGACCAATCTAAAAAATCCCTCTAAACATTTTCACTAAGTGTCTTTTGGCTAAATTTAAGGTAGAAGAAAGCTCTTACCAAGTGAAATACAAAATTCAGTTTCCATTGTTGTGGTTACAAATGACAGGAATTGAACATTTGTACTTTTGGTCAATTATCCAAACATTGAGTAGATGCTTTTGGACTCAGAACATAAAGTGTCAAACACAAATTCCTTATATATAAAAAAATTTTATAGACACAGACATGCAGGAAGTAAATAGACACCTTTAATTTTCAAAATCTTTTATTTAATACGCAAAGCGAACAATTGAAATGTAATCGATAGGTAGGACTACATACTTTAGTATTTAGTTGACATTCCCTTTGCAGGTTTTAATTTAGAAACTCTTTTTGGCATAGAACTGATGAGCTTTGTGATTGTCTCTTGTGGAATTTCTGCCCACTTTTCACACAACAATCGAAACAATTCATCTTTAGATTCAGATTTCTGTCAAGTTTTTTGTATAGCTCTATCAAGTATGCTCCAAAGATTTTCAATTGGGTTCATGTCAGGAGATTGGCTCAGCCAAAGAAGCTTTTTCATCCCATTTTCAGTCAGCCATTGTTGATTCCTTTTCGCTGTGTGGCATGGAGCCCCATCTTCCATAAATATCATGTGAATACATCAGGAAGTAGTCCTTGCTTAAGTATTTCAATGTATTTTTCAGAGTTTATAGTTCCAATACATTCAATCAGCTCAGAATGACCATTGCTGGTGACAACTCCCCATACCATTACAGAGATAGTGCCATGTTTCACAAGCGGTTGGAGTTGTTTCAAATCAAATTCTTGATTGGGAAGCCTCCAGAAACAAACACGTCCAGTGTCTGAAAATAATGCAAATCTGGATTCATCTGAGAAAATCACTCTATCCTAAAATGAACTAGATTTTTCTGACATCTCCTTTCTTTTCATGATATTAATTGGTTGAAGGACAGGTTTTCTCCTGCATACCCAAGCTTATGCAGATATGTAACACATGTTCTTGGACTAACTTCTAGCTGTTTTGCAATGTCAGAAGCCTTCAAATAGGGTTCGTTTTCCACAATTCTCTTCAAACAGTGAAGCTTCCTCTCCAAGGGCCCAGGTTGGCCAGGACAAGAATCTGTTGATTCTTTTCCTTGGCTTTTGAATTGCACTATAATTCTATTAACTGTAGCAAGAAGAATTTGAAGATTTTTTGCAATTTTTTGCCTCAGATTGCCCAACAATACGACTTCTTTGAAAATCTGACAGTTCTGCTGAATTTTTTGTGTGTGGCATGATTACTCTTCATAAATGTTTAA
Organism: Octopus sinensis; assembly: GCF_006345805.1. Lineage (NCBI taxonomy): Eukaryota > Metazoa > Mollusca > Cephalopoda > Octopoda > Octopodidae > Octopus > Octopus sinensis. The sequence continues at coordinate 28,781,280 of NC_043010.1, forward strand.
TATAATGGCACCTGGAATGAAAAAGAATAATTACATTGTAAATACTACACCGCTGAAAACATATTAAAACGCTTAGATCAGAAATTTTGAAAATTAAAGGTGTCTATTTACTTCCTGCATGTGTGTATATATATACATATATATACACATATATAGGTTGTGTTTTCCAAAATGGAGGCAAACACCTTTCTCCATGTAATAGGCATGAAAAATTGTTAAGACATTAGGATATTTTCCTGTTTTTCTTAATATGAAACCAAAGGTAGCCTTAATTCACAAATAAAAAAATTATATCCATCAATGCAGTGTTGAGCACTCATTTTGATCATTCAATATTTCCGTTCATACATAATATGTATAGCTTAGGAACGAGAACCCAGGTTTGAAATTTCCTCAAAGACACCTGGTGAAGGCTGGAGGGTATATCAGCTGAAACGTTGTGTTAACAACAAACAAGATGAGGACAAATATCCGTCAATTGTAATTAATTTAGATATACATACATATATCTATGTTTATTTATATTGATAACCGCAAAATTTTGTCTGTCTGTCTGGGACCTCTGTATCTTAGTCTACATTTGCTCAACATAGACATATACCTTTTTTGGAATCAGGATAATCCTGGGATTGGAAATCTGTCCTTCATTTGGTTCTTGGACATCCAGCATGAGGATCTGATTTAAAAGCATTTGGGTTGCTATTTCTAGCAGGTAAAACGACCACGAGAGGTTTCGGGGTCATAGTATTACTGAGATAGGTGAACAAGAGTTCCTTCCCTTAGATTAAAGTTTTACTATAGAATTGAAAGATTCTTTTATCTTTCTTAGTCATCAGACTGCAACCATGCTGGGGCACCGCCTTGAAGAATTTTAATCAAACAAATCAACACCAATTCTTTCTTCTTTTTATGCCCGGTACTTTTTTTATGGCCTCTTTTACCAAATCACTAAGTTATGTGAATATAAACATGCCAACACCTGTAATCAAGTGATAGTGAGGGACAAATAGAGACACAAAGCCATAATATATATATAAATAACAAATAAATGCACCCTTTTGAAGCCTAGCTAGGCTCATGTGTCCAGTTTCCTGGTTTCAATGGCGTATGTGTTCCCCAGCTGGACGGGACGCCAGTCCGTCGCAGTTTTACTCATTTTTGCCAGCTGAGTGGACTGGAGCAATGTGAAATGAAGTGTTTTGCTCAAGAACACAACGTGTCGCCCGCTCCAGGAATCGAAACCACAATCTTACGATCATGATGCTGATATGCTAACCACTAAGCAACGTGCCTCCACACACAAACACACACACATATATATGTATATATATACGTACAAAATATGGGGGTTTAGTTCACAGGTGATCTAAGCGACTAGGTATGCTGGGTAAGTGCTGTAATGGATTACCAGGGCTCTAAGGTCATAGCTGAGATGGGAATTATGGAACCATTGTAGATTTCCAATATAGCAGACACATAATTGTTAAAGAGTACAACAAACATTAAGGCAAGACAAACATCTCAAGTCATATACGTCATTATTAATGACAAGACAGCAAACTTCCTAGATGTTACATTAGATTTAAACTCTTCACTCCACTTCCCATATCATAAACCCAATCAATTCCTTAAGTACACCAACACAGAATCTAGCCACCATAAATCTATCTGCCACTGAGGAAGTCTTCAATAACTACACCACTAACTACAACCAAGCTCTAGCTACTAGTGATTTTTCCCTGGAGATTAGATTTATAACCAACATTAATCTTAAAGAACACCTCTCTAAACTTAACCCTAGACAAGCACTCCCACATACTGGATATCCAAACCCTCCAACTATGGTTAGATAATCTCACCTGCGTAGCACTCACATGTATAACACCTCCCCAAATCTGCCTGATAAAAGTGACAGGAGATCTATTCTCTAGTATACACCTCCATTTGCTCCATTTAGCAAGGGCTTTGCTAAAGCATTCTTTAAAATAGTAGACTCTAATTTCCCACGCAACCACAAATATCATTTTATCTTTAACAGATCCACTTTAAAATTATCCTATTCCTCTACACCAAATATAGAATCTATTGTCACCTCATCTATCAAACGTAAACTTAGCTCTTACTATCTAAATGCATACAACCCTACCATAGACCTGCACAACGAAAACACTAACACCACCCGCAATATCATGTCCAACACCCCTGGTCCTAACACTTTAAATAACTTAAATATGCATAATATAATTCCTCAGAGGGTAATAGGTGCACAGTTGAAACCAATGCTAGTACTAATAGGAATACTTATACTAACAGTACTAACTATATCATAACCACTACAACTACTAATAGTACTAACAATAATACTAATACTACCACCAATGGCAATATTACTATTATTCAAAATAATACTATTATTAACACTTTTACCACAAATGCTACTACTAATAGTTGCAATAATAATATCATCACCATCACCGCTGCCGCCACCACCACCACCAAGAATTCCACTGGTTCCAGTAGACATGCCCTTTGAATTCATGAGACTTCAATTTCCAGTAAGAGTTAGTTTTGCAATGTCAATTAACAAGAGTCAAGGACAATCACTGAAAATTGTTGGACTTTACTTCATGCAGCACTGCTTATCTCATGGTCAGCTCTATGCTGGTTGTTCCAGAGTGGGAAATGGCAACGATCTCTTCACACTCTCACTAAATAGTAAAACTAAGAATATTGTTTATCTTACTGCTTTGCAGTGATCTCCAAATGTTACAGTAATACAAAATTCTCCAAATGTGATACTCTGTGATATAAATCTGGGATGGTAGGATACCAATAAATGCTTTATTATTATTATTTCTCTCTTTAGTTTTGGGCCACAAGCCCAATTAGTCCTCCACAAAAGCTAGATTAAAAGGCTGCACGGAGTGAAGCTTTTAAGCTAGTAATTAACAAAAACCACACAAAGACCATATGAAATTCAGCTTGGTCAGAACATTAAATCTATTTTGCCATTTCTCCAGCTTGTAATGTCATGATGCTCTGGCATTATCAGCTTGAGAAATAGTGATATAAATTTAATATTTTGTCCATGAAACACTGGGTAGCTGGATTTCACATGGTTTTTGAGTGGTTTTTAATATCTTTACTTTCTGATCACATGAATGCTATCAGGTTTTAATTCAGAACTGACAGCTAAAACTCAAAAATATAAAATATTATATATTTATGTCATATATTCATGTCCAAGACTGTCACTGGTGCTTGATGCAGCTCTGCAGCTTGCTGGATCCTGTCAAACTGTTCAACCCATGCCATCATGGAAAACATGTACCATAAATCCTCGAGTATAGTCCACCCTTGAGTATAATATGCAGGGGATTTTTAGGAGGCTGTACCTCTGAAAAACCTAAACCTTGTGTATAATACGCACCCCTTCTCTAACTTGAGTGAAGGAGATCTATATAAAGTCCTTGGTTTGTAAAAATGTATACGGTAACATCCTTTATTATTATTGTATATATAACAATGCAAACGTGTAGCCTTTTTGTGCATTTTGTTTGCAGGAAATAAAGAAATAACAGTGATAACATTTAATAGATATTGCTAACTGCAAGTTATGGATGATTTAAGGTATTTTCGTGCCTGACATCACAAAATGCATCTGAATAAACATTGCTGGACAGCAAATAAAGACTCGGACATTACTTAGAAAATAATTTTCATTTTTAACCTCATATATAGTACGTACTAGGGATTTTGACCTTTAAATTTTGGGAAAAAAGTGTGGATTATACTTGAGGATTTACGGTACACATTGTTGATGATGACGGCAATAGTGATGATGATGATAACGATGATGATGACGACAATGATGATGATAAGGTTATATTCCAAAGAATCGAAACAACTTCCCAACTTACCATCCTTTCATTGGTGTTTATTCTGTCAGACCTGCAGGGGGTGCAAGACAAATTTATTCTTTGTGAAATTTGAACTAAGAAATTTTGAGAGATGAAATGAAATACTACCAAATAATTTAGTCTGCCATTTCACCATCCTTTTTTTATTACTTCAGCAACAGTTAGACAGAGGATGGTGATGATGGTGGTGGTGGTGATTGTAAATTCTGTGTGCGGTGGTAGTGGGTGTTGTGGTAGTGGAGTGTTGTTGGGGTTGACAGAAATAACAGTCAAACTTTAGATTTAATGTCTGGCAGTATTTAGTTACATAATTTTATGGATTTGAAATCAAATCTTTCATGGGTGGTTTTATTATGTCTCTCATTGCTCTGCAGTTGAAAGTAAAATGGAAGCCAGTTGTTGCTGTTTTGGTGGTGACGGTAGTGGCGTTTACCTCCACCCCACCCCCACTCTCCCTATTCTCAGTCAACTCTGATTGAGCAGATCCATGATTAAATGTTTTCTAGTCATGACTATTCTACCCTTCTCTCAGTAGAATTTAAACTGCAAAAAAGCTTGGCTGCTATTTTTAGCAGACTGAGTGACCACTTAGATGCTCCCTCATTTGCTTAGCAGCAACTAAGGAATTCTTTGCCCATGAATGCCAGCATGTAATATGCTGAGCTTGATTCAATAAACTATAACAACATACTCTGCCCTCTACAATGTTAGAAATGACAAATAAGTAATTACATTTTTAATTAACTAATTTTTTCCAGATTATTTTTAAAAAATATTTTTGCTAATTAAAAATGCAATTAATTATTTGTCCTTTGCGTGTCCTATAAAAGTCTTTATTTTCTTTAATTAGTATAACTATTATTGATTTCTAACACTGGCACACATTTTCGCTAATTTTTACAAAATAATTATGTTGCATTGGTAATGAAAGCATTTGTTCCTGCTCCGACCTCACTCCTCTATTTTTTTTTTCCTCTTTTCCATCTTAAATGTTTGGCATGCAGTTCAAATTGAGTTTTAATTAAATGAGCAGTTGTCCTTCAAGTATAGAAATCCTCTACTTCTAGTTAATCTGAACTACATTGCAATTAGCTTATGAGGATAACTTTTTTCTTTTTAATGAAATAACATGAAGGTTGATATTTTTTTTAATGAATTGACATGTAGCTTAGTATTTTTAAACAAAAGGAAATTTTGGTGTTTATGTTTTTATCGATGTCATTAAATGCAAGGCAAACTTTATATTTTGTCTTAACAAAAATGTCCTAAATTCAAACTTGCAGAATTGGTAGATTGTGAAGCTAAATACTTTGCAGTATTTCATTATGTCACTTTATAATGTGAATTCAAATCTCACTAGAGTTGACTTTTTCTTTTATCTCCTCAGGTAGTAACATAGGTGGAGTGTGTGCTGCCTGGGGCAGCCCTTGAGTTTGCTATCCCATGCTTTCCTGCCCCTTATATAGCATGCCCGAAAGTACTGCTCAGGCTAGGCCACCCCTGTTGCCTCACCTTCCCTCAGCTACACTATAGTCTTTAGGGGTGGTAAAATAAGTTTTGGGCATCATTTACTGGAACCAGCTAGAACAACTATACTCTCCATGCAAAATTGTGATCTTACAAGAATAGTGTCAGATAAAATGCTTAAGATCAATGCTTGCTGAGGTTAACTATGCATTTCATTCTTCTAGCTCAATAAAATAACTAACTAGTCAAATACTGGGGTTGATATAATTGACTACCAAAGTTTCTGCTGTGTGAGGAATTATTATTATTGTCTTGTGTGAGATGAACCCAGCTGTCCACAGTGTTTGGTGAAGATTTGACATACCATCTTCCTTTAGTAGCGAAGGAAAGCAGATCTTTCACTGTTTAGTGGCTATGGCAAAAGAGGCTGTGTGGTGGACTCATCAGAAAGGTTTGAAGACAGGCACTTCGCTATCTGACCAAGTTCTCACCAGTTTCTTCAAATATATTTTGAAGTGAGAGTGGAAAGACTTGTGAGGCTGAATAGATCTACTCTGAGTATGTTTTTCTAAGTAGGAGGAAAGTAACTAGAAGATGGCACTTCCCATGCCTTGGGAATGGTAGAATAATCTAGGAATTACCCTAAGTGGACTGTCCCACTATTGGGGATTCTACTAATTAAATAGTTATTTCTATAAATTCTATTTATATATCCTTTAATGCTGTGTCTCACTTTGACTGATGTAAACTCCACCTGTTTTGTGTGTTAAATCTCATCTTTTGATATTGTTTCCATGTCTTGGGCCCTTGTAGCCAATAAAAGAAATCATTATCCAATGCCACGACCTTAGAAAAATGTGCTATATCCAGTATTCAAAGCATGCTGATGAGAATTCAGTACGGAGGGGTAGGACATGTCCAAATGAAAAAATGACTGCATTCCGAAAATTCTTCTGTATGGCCAACAAATAGCGGGATATCTGACCTCTTGACTTCTCGTTAGGGAGAAAGATAAGTTGAAGCAATCACTAAAATCTGTACAGCTTAACTTGACATCTTGGGGGAAGTCATTGTCTAGATCGATCTGCATGGAGTAAAATGTATCACGATACATCCAAACAATTTGAGTAGAAGAAAAAGAACAATAGAATTGTATTCTGCAATCAACAGACACACTAGCCCAATCCCAAGCAAAATCAAAATCATCAATGTCCCCACTGTGACTTCATAGCAAAATCATTACCTGGACTGAAATTACATTCATGCATCCATTGCAAATAGAGGTAGTTTCTTAATTTTTTGTTTTTTTGCTTTCTTTCTATTTTCCTTTTTAAGTCCTCTCTTCTAACACTATATGTCAAAACCAATGGGAGTGACCATCATCATCATCATCATCATCATCATTAAGGCAGTAAGCTGGCAGCATCCTTAGCATGCTGGACAAAATGCTTAGTGGTATTTCACCCATCGCTACATTCTGAGTTCAAATTCTGCTGAGGTTGAATTTACCTTTTGGGGTTGATGAAATAAGTATTGGGGTCAGTGTAATCAACTTAATCCCTTCTCCCAAATCCGAGGCCTTGTGCTTCCAGTAGAAAGGATTGTTGTTGTTGTTGTTAGTAGTAGTAGTAGTAGTATAGTAGTAGTAGTAGTAGCAGCAGCAGCAGTATTCCACCCATTGCTACATTCTGAATTCAAATTCCACCAAGGTTGACTTTGCCTTTCATCCTTTCGGGATTGATAAATTAAGTACCAATGAAACACTGGGGTTGATGTAATCAACTCATCTGGTAGGATTAATCTACCATCCTGTTTAATACTACCAAGCATTAGGGCCAGGCCTCCAATTCGAGAATAGTTTACTCCTACCAGTTTTAGAGGCCTTGATTAAACTGAATAATGAAAACTCTCCTTCCTTGATTGGCTACAAAAATTAAAGGCTTGCTCGTTTTTCATAGAAGTTATTAGTTTATTTTTGATTAATCATAAATGTACTATATTTTAGGGAGCGAAATTGAAGTTGTAGTATTTTGTCAGGGACGTTAATATGAATGTTATCAGGGGGTACCAAATTCCTTTCGGGTTCCTTTCCTAAAATCTAAATCTTGGTCTTAAATAAAGGCCAACATTTTCTAAAACCCCACTAAATTTCCGGACAATATACTCCACATTATAGACCTAGAATGAACGTTATAACTTTTAGAACTCTTACTAAAACGTAGATATTACTACTAACATTTGACTATTTCCCTGGCAATACAAAATGAAACCTCTCCGAGCGCAAATTGAAATCATATCTCAGGTTCGCCGTCAGCTAATTTATCTTCCGCTCTAAAGTACTCGCGACGTTCTAGATACACTGATTTCTAACGCAGACACAAAGCCATACATTTGGGGTACAGAGGGTGGGGGAAATAATCTGTGCAAGCCACCGCAGTACTTGGCTGCTAATTATTCGAGTCAACAACCAAGCCTTTTTACGTAGTCGCTCGAATTGCTAGAAATAGCCAAATTCTCTCAAATCATACACTCCGACCTAAAAAGGAAATATTGGACAACGTGTCATTGATATTCAAAAAGACTGGGTAGGCACGATTGGAAAGCCTTTCATCATAGGTCTAAAAACAAATGTACTTTATTTTATCGACCTTGACTAGGTTTGAACTCAGGATGTAAAATGACAATATTTAATTACAAATATTTCGATGCGACGCTTAGTTATTGCTAGCATTCCATACTTCCAAATTTGATTAGCAACGTCTGGACAATTATAATAAATCATTATATGATAAATAAATAAAAATGGTAATAGCGGTCGATATTGCCATAAAATGTTAAGAATAAAAATATTTCAATAAAATTAACAACGACACATTATTAACCTAAGTAAAATTATTCAAAGTAAAAATAATATATGATTAATATATTTATTGTAAATTATTGTGAAACTATCTGTGATATATTGCAAAATAATAATACGCGAAAGAATTGTAATAGAATTATAAAATGAAGGCGACAAGTAACGGAAATTGGCGGACATTAATACATTAATTATATTTTTATCTTCACATATTAAGTAAAATGAATTTACAAGCTTATTTTTAAATACACAAATATGTGCTCTAATTCAATCATAGATAGATTAGTTAATAAAAAATCATATATATCCTATCTTTTTTTATCAAGTGGCAATCTGTCTCCCGCTACCCATCTTTTTCCCTTCCCCTCTTTTTCTCTCTCATGTATGCAAGCTCTTTCACTTTTCAATATTGATTTATTTTTTCATTTTCGTCCCCTTTCTGTCTGCTTTTATTCCCTATTTCTCTCCCTGTCTTTCCTCTGTTTCCCGATCGGAAACATTTCACTACATTTATGTTACAAATTCATGTCATCTCTCTCTCTCTCTCTCACTCTCATACACACTCCATCTCGGCCTCTTTGTTTTTAATTCTCTTTCTCTTACACTTTTGTATGCATACATATACACACACACACACACACACATATATACACACATGTATGTGTGTGTATGTACACACACTCATGTAGACATACAAAGAGAGAGAAGGGGAGGGGAGATTTCTCCCCCCCTCGTCATTGTACTTCTGTTTTTCTTTCTCAATTTCTCTTTGCTAATTCTCATTCTTTCTATCTCCCGCCAATAATGGCAACACAGTAACGTTCTCTTTTCGTTTAATTTTTTAAATTTTAATTTATCAATATTTTTCTCCGTTTAACAAAGAAATTATGTTGATCTTTGGTTTTAGGTAATTATATATATATAAATATATATCTGCAGGGTTGATAGTGAAGCCAAAATTGATGTAATAACTTCAAAAAATTAGGCCGTTTAGCAATTAAAAAGAGAAATATGTAAAAATGACATTTAATAAGTGACTTTTAAGTATTTATATATTCGTTTCGCTTACTCGGATATCTACGTCTATTTCTGTATTTGGTTCGCAAATATAAAGACTAAGAAATTATGAAAATTAATTCCAAAAATCTATAATTATTTTTCCGTTTTTAATTTAAAAAAAAAAATGTCTAGCACACAAGCAAGATTTAGTTATATGAACAGCATGCACATTACAAATATTCAAGTTAAACACTATAGCGTTACCGATACCAGCAACTGACAAGAAAGCTGTAGCATTTTGGGCATGGCATCAGGGCCCAAAACCTCAGCACCCACATCCTAGCGGGAAGTGTCAATGGGGAAAGGGGAATGGATGGATCGAGAAGACGCGGGCTGGACGTCAATGAATAGACCAGAAGATGCCTGGTGGAATACAGGAATGGATGGCGAGATGATCCTTGACCCTCAACAATAAGGATGGAAATAAACAAGACAAAATAATTCCCTATTTGTGACATAAAACTCCTTTTTGTCTTTCTCCCTCACTATTTAAGCTATTGGATTTTTTTCAAACACAGAAAACTACCGACTTGTTAGGAACAGTAGTACTTATTAAATGTTTTTTTTTTTACTTGTCTCTGAATTGACTGTGACCATGCTGGGGCGCTGCCATGGAAGGTTTAGTTGAACTTTTAGACCCCAGGAGTTAAACGTGCGCGCACACACACACGGGTACATATAATATTTACAGGAAGTTAATTAAATGGCCAATAGAATGACCAATGGTTTCGCATCCATAAAGCACTTAGCCTTATATATCATTCATCAGACTCTAATGACTGCAAACATATAACCTCTCTTCAAACTGGAGATAGAAAACCGTTATGGTCAGTTAAGCCTATTTAAAAACAAAATCGCACAATTAAATTAAGGCTTAACCCTCTAGCATTTAAACTGGTTGAATCCAGCCAAAATAGTATCTATGTTTTATGTTCCAACTGGACAGATGCTGCCTCTGACACCTACACTACAATGTTAGTCTAAAAAAATATATGGTCACATCACTGAAATATCTAAGCTACAAGATAATCTAGGATAGATTCAAATCAATGTGAATAAATAAGCATTACATTTGACAGAATAATCTGAACGCTAAAGGGTTAAACCCTTATTGTTGTGATAAAGTGTTTTGTTGCCTGCTGGATGAGTTGGATCAGTAATATCGGTTTCAAATTTTGGCACAAGGCCAGCGATTTTGGAAGAGGGGATAAGTCGATTACATCAACCCCGGGGTTCGACTGGTATTTATCAACCTCAAAAGGACGAAGGGCAAAGTTGACCTCAGCAGCATTTAAACTCAGAATGCAAAGAAGGATGAAATGCTGCTAAGCATTTTGCTTGGCATGTTAACGATTCTGCCAGCTCACCACCCCTTTGGATCAGTAATATTGGTGAAAAGAAGATAGAAGATAACAACAGCAATGCATATCTTATTGAATTTAGTATGCTACCTGAATAATCTGGGTTCAAATATTATCAAGATTCCACAGGGATCTGTTTAGTCTTTCATTCCAATAAACTCAGTAAAATAAGTATCAGTTATTGTATAAATATGGCCAAACAAAAAATGGTGGTTTCTCCATTGGTATGAACAGTAAGTTCTCAGTGGTTTAACCAACTGAATGCTTCTAAAATGATTGTGTAAGTCGCTGAGTATTCCACAGTATAAGTGTATCAATGGGAATGTTTGTTATGGGTGATCTAAACTCATTTCTCCACTTAGCTATATCTCAATTCTTTTCACATTTTAAGTAACATAAAATATAGAAATAAACTTTTTCTTTAAATCAAAATTGAGAAATATTGGCAATTGATCTTTAACCAACCTCTACCTTCTGTAGGACAATGTTACACGAAATAATTTTTTCTTTCACTTGTGAGACTGTGGCCATGCTGGAGCACTGCCTTGAAGAATTTTTAGTCGAATGAATCTACCCCAGTGCTTTTTTATGCCTGGTACTTATTCTATCAGCCTCTTTTGCCAAACCACTAAGTTATGGGGAAGTAAACACACCAACATCGGTTGTCTAGTGGTGGTGGGGAATAAACACAGACACAAAGATACACACACACATATATACATAGAACAGGCTTCTTTCAGTTTCCGTCTATCAAATATATCACAAAGCTTTGGTTGGCCCAACGCTATAATAGTAGACACTTACTCAAGGAGTTGCACAGTGGGACTGAATCCAGAACCATGTGGTTGGGAAGCAAGCTTCTTAGCACATAACTATGCCTGCACCTATATTCACACAGCTACTTCTTGCTAATGTTCAATTTGTAATTGAGACCTTACTTGTAAGTGCATGAAATTTTATATAAGGACTTAATAAAAAAACCAAGCTGGAAGCTTAGTTTTTCAAGAAAAACAAAATGACAGTAAATTCTACCTTTATAACCATACCATTTAATCTTTTATGTTTTTTAGTCATTAGATAGTGGCCATACTGGAACAGTACCTTGAAGGAATTGGGGAAACAAATCAAGTCTTGTATTTATTTTTAAGCCCCACATTAATTGTCAGTCCCTTAAAAGCCATTAAATTGTGGACATGAACAAACCAACACAGGTTGTCAAGCGGTGGTGGGGGCAAACACAAACACACACATCATCATTATCATTTAATGTCTGTTTTCCATGCTGGCATGGGTTGGACAGTTTGACTGAAAACTGGTAAGCTGCACAAGGTTCCAATGTGATTTGGTATGGTTTCTACTGCTAGATGCCCTTCCTAATGCCAACCACTCTGAGAGTGTAGTGAGTGCCTTTCACATGTCGCTGGCATGGGTACCAGTTATAAAGAACTGGCACCAGCCACGATTACGATCTCACTAGGCTTGGCAGGTCTTCTCAAGCACAGTATATTGCCAAAGGTCTTGGTCACTTGTCACTGCCTCCATGAGGCCCAAAGTTCAAAGGGTGTTGGTTATGCACCACTGGCATTGGCCATGATTATCATCAACATTTAACATGTTTTCATGCTGGCATAGGCTAGATGGCTTGACAGGAACTGGCAAGGCCAGGTGCCACACCAGGTTCTGTTTAAGCTTCATTTCTATAGCTGAATGCTCTTCCTAATGCTAACCAGTCTACACAGTGTACCAGGTGCTTTTTACATTGCACCAGTACCCACACCAATGTTTTTTATGTGGCACCTTGGTTTTAGGATCTCAATTCTGTTGTGGTGGATGGGTCTTCTCGTGTACAGCAATGCACTACATATCTTGGTCTTCTGTCATCTTTTTTGTAAGATTCAGCATTTTAAGATCAACCTTCAATACTCCATCCCATGTCTTTCTGGGTCTCCCTCTTTCACAACTTCCCTCCACTTTAACTGATCAGCACTTCTTTATGCAACTGACCTCATCCATCCACATCACACGACCAGACCAGTAGTCTCCTTTCTAGCACACTGCATATAATTCCTCTTATGCCCAAATTCTCTCTCAATACACTAATGCTCCGTTGCACATGTACACTGACATCACATATTCAGAGAGCATAGCAACTTCATTCCTCTCATACATAGAAACTAGAATCCAGAGGGAACTAATGATATATACAACTATGATGAACAACTCTCTCTCTTTTACTCTTTTACTTCTTTCAGTCATTTGACTGTGGCCATGCTGGAGCACTGCCTTTAGTCGAGCAAATCAACCCAGGACTTATTCTTTGTAAGCCTAATACTTAGTCTATTGGTCTTTTTTTGCCGAACAGCTAAGTTACGGGACGTAAACACACCAGCATCGGTTGTCAAGTGATGTTGGGGGTACAAACACAGACACACAAACATACATAGACACACACACATACATATATATATATATACATATATACGACAGGCTTCTTTCAGTTTCCGTCTACCAAATCCACTCACAAGGCTTTAGTAGAAGACACTTGCCCGAGGTGCCACGTAGTGGGACTGAACCTGGAACCATGTGGTTACTAAGCAAGCTACATACCACACAGCCACTCCTACGCCTCTTTTACTCTTTTACTTGTTTCAGTCATTTGACTGCGGCCATGCTGGAGCACCGCCTTTAATCAAGCAACTTGACCCCGGGACTTATTCCTTTGTAAGCCCAGTACTTATTCTATTGGTCTCTTTTGCCGAACCGCTAAGTAACGGGGACATAAACACACCAGCATCGGTTGTCAAGCAATGCTAGGGGGACAAACACAGACACACAAACACACACATGCATATATACGACGGGCTTCTTTCAGTTTCCGTCTACCAAATCCACTCACAAGGCTTTGGTTGGCCTGAGGCTATAGTAGAAGACACTTGCCCAAGGTGCCACGCAGTGGGAATGAACTTGGAACCATGTGGTTGGTAAGCATACTACTTACCACACAGCCACTCCAGTTATAAAATAAATTTCTGAAGGAGAGTTTGAAAATTTCAGGCTGAATTTTTTTTTTCTTCATGAAAGGTGAGTTTGTTTGCCTTGATAAGAAAGGGAATCTAGTATTTTGTGGCCCTTCATAGTCCATGAATTTCGGGAACAATATTACTGAAAATCTCAGTATTCTATTGGAAATTTCTCTCAGTTCTAATATCTCTAACAATTATCTGGATAAAAATTTCATGTACCTTTTATAATTTCTATGGTGGGCTTCACTATTAATTAGTTTAGTTAAACTATAGGCAAGGTCTCAATTACAAAATGAATGTTAGCGACAGAAATTACCAATAAATGGTTCATGTAATAATGACCCACAGAAGATAGAGGTTTTTTAATGATCAAATGCAAATATTTCTGATTTCTCTCTTTTACTTGTTTCACTCATTTGACTGTGGCCATGCTGGAGCACTGCCTTTAGTCAAGCAAATCGACCCCAGGACTTATCCTTGTAAGCCTAGTACGTATTCTATTGGTCTCTTTTGCTGAACTGCTAAGTTATGGGGACGTAAACATACCAGCATCGGTTGTCAAGCGATGTTGGGGGGGGGGACAAACACAGACACATAAACATACACACACATGATGGGCTTCTTTCAGTTTCCATCTACCAAATCCACTCACAAGGCTTTGATTGACCCGAGGCTATAGTTGAAGACACTTGCTCAAGGTGCCAATGCAGTGGGACTGAACCAAGAACCATGTGGTTGGTAAGCAAGCTACTTACCACACAGCCACTCCTTTGCCTATTAAAAAAACCCCCCAAAAAACAAGAAGCTAACCACACTTAATAACTGAATGAAACAATTATGGTCATAATGAACCTTCAGTCTTCTGGTTTGATATATATACATGTGTGTATGACATAATATCTAATCACACTCAGAATAAATTAGGCACTGCTAAAGTCTTGGTCTTTATAAATTTATAGATTTAGTTACTTTTCTCTTTGCTGAATTTAGTCTTGTGGTCTGTGACTATGCTGGAGCACTATTCTGAAAGGCTTTAGTTGAATACTTGACTACATACATTACTTGGGTATGTATTTCAGCAATCCCACAAAGTCTGAAATGCAAGAATGTGGAAATAAGGGGAGATAACTCAATCGAGCATAACTGGTTTAAATGTACCAGATCACCTCCACACTGAATATATATATACATATATATAAATAGCTAATTTTAAAATCTCTGAATGAAATCTAAGTAGTAACGATATTGTAGAGTAAAGTTTATTTGCCAATGTAAAGTGGCCATCCTACGTAGAACTGTTACTACCTTTTAACCTCAGGAAAACACCTTTTCCAGCTGGCTATCAACACATTATCTGTGTCTGAAATATACTGTGAGCAGTATATATATATGTGTATACACAATAGACTTGCTTGCTATCTTTGTCTTCAAAGTTCCATTCACAATGTTGCTATCAAAGGTACTTGCCCAAAATGCTATGCAGTATTATAAAAGCAAAGACTGTTGTTGCACAGGTAACTTCTTCACCAACCTTGCCTGTACCTGTAATATTATTATACCAGCAGTACCTGCGGAAATTCCAGTTATTTTGAAAATTCTATGATGAAATTGTATAGTTTTCTGAAACTGTTGATTCTTGAGATGTAAAAATTCACAGACAGAGTTTTGAAGGGACAATCAATCAATTTAACTAATCTTTCTGTTTATCAATCTATCCATCCTTCTATTTATCTATCATATTCTTACATTTCTGTCGACTGTGTATTTGTCTACAATAAAACTATGAACAAACATCTAAAACAAATAACTAAAAAAGCCTAAATAATTACTGCCCCAGGCTTTGGGCTGCTACACATAAAAAGGTAAAAGTAAAATCTGCAGCTATTTGCTACGGTTACTTCACTTTGATATAACTGTGTTGATATATCTAGCCATCAGTCTTTTTATCTTCTATCTGTCCACTGAGATACATCGATGGATTGAAGATTTAGAAACAGTTGAACATTAAAACCTTTAATAACTTAAGTTAATTTTTATTGTCTGTCACAATATTTTATTACGTTTAAAATCACGTAACTGTTCTCCAATTCTGCATTTCTTTGTCAACACTTACTCATTCACTCCCACTTTTCCTCAAACTTCAGCTATAACCAAATACCCTTGCACATAACATATTTATCTCTCTCTCTCTCTTTACCTCTTCCTTGAACCAACCATACAATATAACATCAATACCTTTCTCTAACCTCTCAACACTGACGCTCTCTCTTTTTGTTTCTCTCTTGAACCACTTGACATCTTAGCATAATAACTATTACCTCCCCCACTATCTCATGTGAACACTTCTCTCTTTCGCTTCACCACTCCCGTCAGCTAACCACATGACAATATCATGCATTGCAATTAGTGACCAATAGCAACAAGACCACAAGCTTCCTATGAGCCTAACACATATTCAATATTGGCAAGGGTGCTGAAGCTTTTCAATGGAAATCCACTCAATAAAACTGAAAGTAAATGTAAGTCAACTTCATCAAAATTGTGAGAAATCTTTTTTCTCCTCTAGGCATAACGCCTGAAATTTTGGAGGAGAGGGGCAGTCGATTAGATCAACCCCAGTGTGCAACTGGTACTTAATTTATTGACCCCGAAAGGATGAAAAGCAAAGTCGACCTTGGCGGAATTTGAACTCAGAATGTAAAGATAGACAAAATACCACTAAGCATTTCGCCCGGCATGCTAATGTTTCTGCCAGCTTGCTGCCTTCAAAATTGTGAGAAATCTGCCAGATATACTTGGTTTTCTTTAAAAGCTTAACTCCCAAATTATATTTAAAAAAAAAATGATAAAAGAAGTTTACTTTCAAAACGTGTGAACTCAGCTTCAGTTACAGAGTGCAATGCCTTAGGCAGATCTTCTAGCCTTGGGTCAACAAAAGGCTTGTGAAAGGATTGGGGAGACGGAAACTGAAAGATGCCTGTTGTGTGTGTATATATATATCATCATCATCATTTAACATCTGCCTTCCATGCTGGCATGGTTAAGACACATATGTGTATATGTTTATGTATACCCTCGTCTTGACTTCATGTGATGGCTAGAAATGAGCATCATCAATATTGTTGTTCCATTCCACTCTTCCATGAAAAATGTCAGGCTGTAGAAAATCTGCCTCATAAAAGTTCCTTGTGACCCACACAAGCATGGAAAAGAGGACATTAAATGATGATGATATATATTATCCACTGCTAAAGATAAAATGAATTAGCTTTCATGGAATTGTCCATTTAATCTGAATGTCACAATTACCACAGAAGGTATATTTTTAAAATTCAAATACAGTAGTTTTTTTCCTGTTTTCATGCTGATGTGCATGTCTTTTAATGGGCACACATTTGTGAGATACATACACACACAAAGGTATGTGGCTTGGTGGTTAGGGTATTCAACTCACGATTGTAAGGTCATCAGTTCAATTGCTGACAGTGTGTTGTGTCCTTGAGCAAAACACTTTATTTCCTGTTGCTCCAGTCTACTCAGCTAGCAAAAAGTTGTACCAGTTGTTCAAAGGGCAAGCCTTGCCATATTCTGTGTCACACTGAATCTCCTTGAGAATTACATTAAGTTGTACACGTATCATAATTGATGGAGTGCCAGCTTTTCTTCATACACACTCATACATATGCCCAAGGTGTCATCTAGTAAGATCAAACTCAGAATAATGTAAACACCTTAATCACAGTCACATTTGCTTTAACAATTCACATCTGTTGAATTGTATTGCCGAGTTTCACAAATATTTTAATTTCTTTTTCTTTTATGCAAATTGAATTATTTATTGTTTTATTTGTTTGTCATTCGACTGCGGCCATGCTGGAGCAACCCCAGGATTTACTGTAAGCCTAGTAATTATTCAACCAGATCGACCCCAAAACTTATTATCTTTAAAATCTGGTACTTATTCTTCTGGTGTCTTTTCTTGAACTGCTGGTATGTGGCTATAACAAACCAACACCAGTTGTTAAGCAGTGGTAGTGGGGGACAAGATCAAATACACATATGATGAGCTTCCACACAGTTTCCATCAACCATATCCTCTCACGAGGTATTGCTCAGTCCAGGGTTAGAGTAGAAGGCACTATTGCAACCACATGGTTGCAATATGAGTTTCTTAAACACATCTATACTCATGACTTATACTAACAAAATTTTCTAATAAAAGCACAATAAGCTCCCATTGCAAATGGATGTCTATAGTTAAGTTGACCCAAACAGATCACTGGTACTTAATTTAATCAACTCAGATAAAATGAAAAGCAAAGTCAACTCTAGCAAGATTTGAACTCAGAATGTTGATTTGTAAATTCGGCAATTATTTTGTTTGTCACTCTTCCAATTCTATCAATTTAATATCATAGTTGTATCATTTCTGGCTTAAGTACAAGACCAAATTTAAGACAAGGAGTCAGTTGATTACACTAGCCCCCAGTACTTAACTATATTAACCTCCAAAGAATGAATGAGAAAACTGACCCCGGAAAGCTGTGTGGGAAGTCATTTGCTTCCCACATTCAGTCCTACTTTGTGGTACCTTGAGTATGTGTCTTCTACTATAGCTCCAGGCTGACCAAACCCTTGTGATTGGATTTGGAAGACTGAAAGAAGCCCATTGTATGTGTGTTCCCCCAACCACTACCTGACAACCAGTGTTGATTTGTTTATATCCCATATAACTGAACAGTTCAGCAAAAGAGACAGATAGAATAAGTATGAGGCTTACAAAAATAAGTACTGGGGTCAATTTTCTCAACTAAACCCTGTTGCTGCAGTCCACTGACTGAAACAAGTAAAAGAAAAAGCTGGAACAAAAATCACAAAGCATTTTGTCAGATGCTCTAACGATTTTGCCAAAATTATGATAATTATTTTTAATTTAGGATTAACTTTTGGAAAGGAGTTTTGTTGGTTATGTTGATCACAGTATTTGACTGATACATTATTTTATCAATCCCAAAGGGATGAAAGGCAAAACTCACCTTGACTGGATTTGAACTCAAATAATAACAAGCACAATAAAAAGAGACATTATTAGAATAAAAAAAGAACAAGTCATTCAAAATATCAGTTTTTGTTTATGTTTTCTTTTAGTTTTTTTTTTGTTATTGTTTAACCTTCTCCACCAACTCCTCTTCCTTCTCCTTCAAAGTTACCTTGTATGTGTGTGTGTGTGTGTGTATGTGCATTGGTTTCTTTTCTTTGGTTTGTTCTGGCGGCATAGAACATTCAGTGTGTAATATTGTCCTTGATACAGAGGATGGGGTGGAGAAAAGTGAAACTGAAAGGGAAAAAAGAGATTAAGTAAAAGTTAATGAGAGAAAGGATTAGAGGTGGGAGAAGGTGGAGATATAGTTGAACAATCACCATCGCCATCACCATCACTATCATCATCACTGTAGAACAAGAGGAGGAGGAAATCATGGAAAAAAATATAAAACAAAAAATAAACAATAAAAAAAGTCAACTAAATTTGACCAGTGGACAGCAATGGCCCAAATGGCTGAAATGTTCATTGCTTTTTTGTTGATTCCCCCTCCACCTCCAATTAAGCTGACCAGCTACAACCAATTCCCCAGGATACATTTCTGTTCTCGACAGGGTCATATATTCATATAATGAGGCACATCTGCATCTTGTTGAGGCTGCACCTCGTGTGACGTGGTCTGCTGCGACACACTGATTGTGCCGCCGGCATTAGAGGACACTTGTTGTCCACTGTCATTGGCAGGGACAGTAGTGGCTACAGTGGTTGCTGATGTTGCATGCTGCTGCCGTGGCACACAGCTTAGTTTACCACCGTTTTTGTTGTTCCTCTGATGCCGTTCCAGATGGTCTTTGCGAGCGAAAGCATAGCCGCACAGCCCACACCTGAATGGTCGTTCACCTGTGTGGATGCGATGATGCACCTTCAAGTGTGACTTCTGACTAAATGACTTGTTGCAGACTTCGCAGTTGAACAGCTTCTCCCTTGTGTGCGCCCTCTTGTGGCGAGTTAGGTAGCTGTTCTCAGCGAAGGCCTTGCCACATAGTTCGCACCGGTATGGCAAAAGTGCAGCATGAATGCGCTCATGTAGTCCTGCATCAGTTCGCTCAGTGAAAGCCTTCCAGCAGGCTCGGCAGTTGAAAGGGTTGTCATTATTGTTGTATGAAGAGCTGAACCCCGGGTTTCCACCTCCGCTACTTCCACCACCTCCTCCACCATCACCACCGCTACCACCACCACCACCTCTTCCCCCACTGCTGTTCCCTCCACTTCCACTACTGCTCCCATATCCAGAATTAAAATTTGGGTTGTTCTGTGGTAGGAGTGACTCCTCATGAGTGCGAAAATGTCGCGTGAGGTCACCATTTCGAGAAAAAGCTGCACCGCAGACGTTGCACTTGAAAGGCTTATCATTTGCATAGATTTGCGAATGTGTGTGCATGTATGTTTCACTCTGGTTGTCATGGTGCTGTGTGCTGATGGTTGGGGCAATGCCATGAGTCTTCATAT
This sequence comes from Octopus sinensis, assembly GCF_006345805.1. NCBI lineage: Eukaryota > Metazoa > Mollusca > Cephalopoda > Octopoda > Octopodidae > Octopus > Octopus sinensis. The sequence goes on from NC_043010.1 coordinate 28,801,520, forward strand.
GACGTGTCAAGTTGCCATTTTGGCTAAAGGCTGATCCACACAAATGGCATTTGAATGGTTTCACACCTGTGTGGATTACCTTATGCTGCTTCAGGTGGGATTTCTGTGAAAAACTCTTGCCACAAGTGTCACAGCGGAAGGGTTTGTCAACCCGATGGGACAGCCTGTGCCGCTCCAAGTTATCGTAGCGGGTGAAACCCTTGCCACAGATGTCACAGCTGTGTGACCGCTCCATATTGTGGATGGCCTCAGAAAGTTCAAAGTTCGATGTGTTGATCATGTGATTCATAATGGAGAATGCAAAAAATAGGGAAGGTTAGGTTGCACGCATGTGTGCGTGCATGTGTGCTTGCACACACGAGTATGTGATTTTTTTTTGTTGTATGAGAAAGGTCAGGTGGAAATCTCAGCAAGTGCTAGGGATTAATGACAGAGTGGTGTGTAATTATTATAATGCAGAACAATGAGGTAGCAGTGTTTGGTCTGGTGCAGTAGTGGCCCTATTATCTTAGCAGTTTCACAGCAATGTTAGCAGTAGTGTGACCAAAGTATTTTGAGCCATCGATTGACTAGACAAATGTCCACCTGATTTCTGGAAGTGAACATTGCAACTGCTGTACAATTTCAATAGAGATGTTATAAAACAGTTAAAGATATATAATGCATAGATATTGCAGCTGATGGGAGGTGACAGTAATGCATGCTGAAATGTAATGAAGTGTGACTAGTTAGCTGAATGGAACGGTGAGACACAAGGAATGGATGAAGATGATGATTTTCTTACAAAAAAAAAAATAAATAAATAAAAACTACTGGCCTTTCAACAGTTAAAACTGAGAGAGAAGGTGAAAAATGTTTAAATTATTAGCAAGGAGGTTGAAGACATAGAGAGAGTGAGTGAGAGAAAATAGATAAACAATTCTTGCTACCCTAAGAAACAATGGAGTTATAGAACTCCAATGAGTAGTTCATTAGAATCAATGTCTAATAGAGTGTGCCATCAACTACCTTTTAAGTTACTAAAACTATCTACCTACTACTGTAGACATTAGGTAGCTTGGGTATAAATATGAGCTGAAATAAAGTCCAATGCCACACCCTTCTTTAATTAAAACTGAAGTCAGAATTTGGCAAGTGTTGATATTTTGGTCTTTGACATTGTGTGTTTATAGTATGAGCATGGGGGTTATTATATGTTGTGTGTTTAACAACATAAATATTGTATCAAGATTGAAACAGTCTTGAATGTGGCAATTATACTCTAGATTTTGGTATTAATACAAGAAGTATGCCAGCATTAACATTATATATATATAATATATATATATATATATTATATATATATATATATATATTATATATATATATATATATATATATATATGTATATGTATGTATATATAAAATTAATGTAATGACAAGACACTTGGTATGCTATGAGTTCAATATGGATCACAGGACATCATTTGCCCTTGTTTATCAAGTAACTGCTGTCTTGCTTTATCTTCTCACATCTTCAGCTGTAGCAAGAAAAAAAAAAGTCAGTGTCCTTTGTCAATGAATACTGTAAAAAGAAAAAGAAAACAAAGAAATTAGGGGGAAAAAAAATCAAGTTTAAAATAATATAAAACAAATGAAGTAAAACAGAACAAAAATATTGGGCTGTTTTTGTTTTTTACCCCCAGACCATCTATGATCAAAAGCGTTAACATACAAGATCAATGTTGATTATTTGTTTTTCTTTTTGAGGTGTCTAAGATTCTATGATCTAAGCATATTTTCAATTTCTAAGGTAGTAGAGTAAAATATGCAGGAAATTTTTCAAAGGAAGTTATTCTCAGTCCAGAACCTTAATTTTAATGTTTGCAATAGTGTAGAATCCACTAACAGCAACAAGAAGCAAGAAGTGATGTTAAACCGAGCAATTGATTAAGTCTACTATCTATATGACATTAGAATAGAAGATTGGCTTATAAAAATATGACACTGAATATTTCAAGCCTTCAATTCATCCTGACAAGAATGCGACCATTTTTCTCTGTTAAACTAAAAATGTGGGTATAACAAATAAAAACAAGAAAGAAAATTAATGCAAATGAAGTGAGATGTATAAATGGTACACAAACTTATCCTAACTCACAAAATTGGTCATATATTTGGCTGGGCAAAGGCAGTGAGTGGGCAGAATCATTAGCACACTGGGCAAAATGCTTAGCAGCATTTCATCTGTCTTTACGTTCTGAGTTCAAATTCTGCCGAGGGTGACTTTGCCTTTCATCCTTTTGGATAAGTACCAGTTGAACACTGGGGTTGATGTAATCGACTTACCCCTTCCTCCAAAATTGCTGGCCTTGTACCAAAATTTGAAATCAATATATTTGGCTGGGGTGTCTGTATTTCTTATGTACAACAGACATGGAAGCCACCAGTTAAACGAAGTACAAAGATAATGCTACTGATGATGATGATAATGACATTGATAGTGGTGATATGTATTTACCTGAAATAAATGACATTGCTCTCCTCTTCCATTTCATTACAAGATGATAACTTCTATAATGGATGTGCCCATTATGAGACACATGTGAGGGGTTTCCTCATGGCAAAGCAGCAGAGCACTGAAGAGGCAACCGTTCTCCCAGCAGTGGAATCAAATAAAGGTTACCTAGAAAGACAAACAGAGAGACAGGCAGGCAAAGATTAATAGGAGTTTCTTACACAGATAGATAAATGATAAACCCAAACAAATTACTGAGAGAATACTTCAAAGAAAAATTAACATTAATGTGATTGAGTATTTAGTATATGTGCATATGTTGAAATAAAATGTGAACATACATGATTGATCACTGAAACTAAACACAAGATAATTGGCTATAAACAAGAAACCTGCATAGGCCCTTGCAAGAGGCATAATAAAGAGAGTGAATCACAAGAGCCTGACAAACCCATGCAAGTGTGGAAATGGACATGTGCTGATGACAAGGAGGAGTATGATCACGAAGCTATTATTTCAGAATATATTTAACACACACACACACACTTTCATAACCTAAATAGCTGACAGTCATGTGGTTAAAATGTCTACTTTGCTCCTACATGGATCCATCCTCACAGTGTAGTACTTTGCTTAAGTATATTGTATCACAGCCTTGGGATGTAAGAAGAATTTGGCAGATGGATAATGTGTGTGCGTATATGGTCCCTCCCTCTCTCTATGTATATATATATATATATATATATAAAGCAATAAGAAATGGAGCAATAATAACAGTTAGAAGTTAGTGTTTTAAAGTCATTTAATAACGATGAGAGTATGTTTACAGCTGTTTCAGTATACCAAGGTGGGGTAAATTTAACTTGTTTTTTTATATATATTAAACCACCTTATAACAAGGACCATACATACTGAGGTAATACCAAGAGTGCCTTTGGATACATCTATCCCTCAGACAGTTACATTACCTCTAACTTATATCTTTCACAACACACACAGACATATATATATATATATATATATATATAAGTTAAAAAAACATTATAAATGCACAGTCACCAACTCCACATCAGTTATCGGCCAGAAGGTCAAATGCAATTTTGTGCCCTACGATATTATTTATATAATACACACACATACAATCCTAAATTCAGTGAGTGATTGGCCTGTTACTAATAATGCTATATTTGTGATGTAAAAACAATATTGATTTGTGCAATGCATGAGTGAAGTCAGGAGACTATTTAGGTAGCTGGCATAGAATCTGCACATGTGACTCTCCAAAGACACTCTGACGAGTCTAGGATTACGCATTTAACATAGCCTAACTTTAACTATGGTCTTCCAGGTCCAAAAAACTGGGAACAATGGAGAAAAACCAGTGAATGATAGTCATGGCATTTAATATTTATAAAGAAAAGAGGTAATAACAGATGAACAATATAACTGTGTAACATGATTTTTGTCCTTGTGTAGCAACTGTTACCTTCTATTTGCTTACCCCTAGAAAGTAAGAAATATAGCTAATATTTCCTTCAAACTCTAAAGAATTTAGAACATTTATTCAAACTCTAAAGAATTCCTCTCAACACATGGTTATGATGCTTCCCCACTACACCTGCTCATGATCAGAGATGCTTATACTGTAAGCCACTAAGGGACATGCTTAAGTGGTTAAGGCCAAGTAAATGACAAGCAAATCTGTGGTATTGAGCAGAATATTTGTTATAACGATATTTCTGCTTCAGTACTGAATCTGTCTGAAATGTAATGGAAAATAAGTCAGTTTCAAAAAATTGACATCCATTTCACAAAAGCAAAGTTTCAAAGGAATAGAAGTTATTTCCTTTGATTTCTAGATAGAAGCAAATAGGAAATAATACTTACCAACCAAAGACAAAAGAAAAATAAAGTCTTGTTTGAATTATGCTTACCTAATCTACACAAAAATATATTTTGTATTTTATGTATACTAATCAGTGTAACCTTCATGATTTTATTGAATTAGGTGGATATTATGCCATGAAAGGAAAACACTGCTATCAATCTATTTTATTCAAGGCGCAGGAGTGGCTGTGTGGTAAGTAGCTTGCTTACCAACCACATGATTCCAGGTTCAGTTCATCTATGTGACACCTTGGGTAAGTGTCTTCTACTATAATCTCAGGCTGACCAAAGCCTTGTGAGTGGATTTGGTAGACAGAAACTGAAAGAAGCTCGTTGTATATGTGTGTGTGTGTGTGTGCGTGTGTGTGTGTGTGTTTGTCCCTCCATCATCGCTTGACAACCAAGGCTGGTGTGTTTACATCCCTGTAACTTAGTGGTTCAGCAAAAGAGCCCGATAGAATAAGTACTAGGCTTACAAAGAATAAGTCCTGGGGTCAGTTTGTTCGACTAAAGGCAGTGCTCCAGCATGGCCGCAGTCAAATGACTGAAACAAATAAAAGAATAAAAGTGTATTTAGTTGTGTATTTCTAGTAGTGAACATGTGTATGCGTGTATAATTATAGACACTGCTGGCATGTTCTAAACAGAGTACAGGATCTAATGAGTCCAAAGATTGCGGCATGCTCCAGTGCTGGCTTTGGCATGGTTTTTATGGCTGGTTTGCAATGTTGATGAAACAGTTTTTTTTCTGGAAGATCATCTTTGCTGGAGCAAAGATTCCTTGAGAAGGAAAATCAACATCAAGATTTAAAGCTCATAAAAAGCATATAATCTGGCCATATCTGGCCCAAATATTCTATTTGTTTTGACATTCGAATTGGCCATGTGTAGCTTCTCACACCTACTCTACAATGCCATTTTAAAAACAAACAATCACCTTATTGAAACCTCAGAGCTGTGAGATAATGCATGATTAATAAAAAACAATATGAATAAGTAAAGATTACATTTAATAGAGTAATCTGAACACTAAAAGGTTAATGCTTCTCCTGGGAGGAAATGTCACTGGTGGTTTGGAATTAAAGCTCCTACATGTGTATCAGTATGAAAATTCAAGAGCTTTCAAGAGTTACACAAAGTTTAGTTTACCTCTGATTTGGCATTAAAATAAGAAGGCATGAATGACTAAGATCCTTTTCAAAAAGTGTACAAACAATTTTTTGTCATACTGTAGAAAGAGACAGTGCTACAATTTAATATTTCCAAGTCTCCTCTGTAAGGTGGTTAGTGTTAAGAAGAGCATCCAGCAATAAAAATCCTGACAAAACAAACAATGAAGTTTGGTAGTCTTCTGCTTAACTAGCCCCTGTCAAACTGTCCAACCCATGCCAGCATGGAAAACAAACATTAAATGATGATGATGATGACAATGATGAACTTAGATGAGCTTTCTGATAACACAAGAGTAGAGTATATCTCAAGAATATAAATATTTTGCTCCAGTTAATGAATCAAGGTGTTACAGCTAAATTCAAATCATTATGCAAGAACTTTCAGACAACATATGTATATGACAGGGAGGATAACACTGTGATATAACTGCTCAACAGCAAGAAACCTGTTCTACTCTGGACCTTTTCTCTTATACTTTACCCCACTTTACTTCTCATCTCCTAGCATAAAGTTGTCACTTCTGGTTACATAGTCTTGAAAGCTGCATGGTGACCTCAGTGGTGGTGACACAAAAGAAACACCCAGTACACAGTGTGAAGTGATTAGAGTACAATGTAGTCCTGGGGCCCACTGAATCCTATCAAACCATCTAACCCATACCAGCATGGAATGGAACATGGATATCAAATGATGATAAATCTACAGTTAGAGACTTCTGATAGAAGATCAACGTAACGGATGCTGAGTCATGGAATGAAGTAAAACCCACAAATTTGAATGGTGTTTGGAAAAAAAAAATGGCCAATTTGTATCTGCAAATTTACAAGTTTTCAACAAACATAAAATCTACATCAAATTTGCAAAGACATTGTGACACTTTTCTGCAAAGAATATAGCTATGGGATTGGCACTTATAGAAGGTCCGCAAGTTTTTGCTGATAATGACCATAATCATGAGTGTAACATAAAAATTATAAGAGGAGTTTACAATGAGTCCTGTTCCTATACTGAGCTGTAAAGAGATGATATATGATAAACATCAAACAATTCTGGCTAAGTTCTTTGATCCTCAAGGAGATGATTGATAATAATTTTTTCTACTATAGGTACAGGACCTGCAATTTTGAGGGAGGGGTAGTTGATTCCAAAGCTTGGCTGATACTTATTTCATTGACCCTGAAAGGACAAAAGGCAAAGTCAACCTCAGTGAGATTTCAACTCAGAATGTTAAGCGGGAAGAAATGTTGTTAAGTATTTTATCTGGTATGGTAACAATTCTGCCAGCCCACTGCCTTAGATGTTTGATAATAATGAACTGTATGATAGAATATAATGACCCTCATCCTCCCAGTAGCTCTCAGTCAACCACCACCACCCTTACACCATATTCAACATACTTGTTATTCCCTAATATATTTTTCTTCAAATGATTTTATGCATAAATATTGTACTATATATGTTTAGAAATTGTTATATTCAAGTGGTTGTGTTGCTTTGTATGTTTTAAAAATTCTGTTAGAAAGCATTATCACTTTATAATATGAAAAGCAATTTTGCATCATGGCAAGTTTTCCAGGAATGATTATTTCTGTAATGTAGGGGATTCCTGTATATGTATGTTGTCATACTGAGTATTACAAGATAAATTTGAATCCTTATCATTTATATACTTTGTTTTCATGTTGGCAGAGGTTGGGCAGGTCTTACAACATTTTACATGTCATGGTGCCTCATCACCTGGCACATACAACAATAGAGAACACTACCAAATTTTGTTGATGTGTATGTGTTATGGGTTTCACAGCAGGATACCTCCACCTCTTGTAACCAACAACTTAACAGTATGGACTTGAGTATCTTCTCAAACCTATCACTAGAGGAAGAGTCTCCTCCACACTGTCTCAGTCCATTCCTCCTTCTACGGTGTAAGTTTCACAGCTGGATACTCTTCATATCATCAACCACTTCACAATATGAACTTTAACAAAAAACAGACAGAATGGTTATATCTAGAAAGCCTTTTGAGTTTAGATCTGCTGGATCAAGATTTAGCTGGGATTAAACAAGAATAATCAGTGAGGATCATACACAAACATATATTGGGTAATTCCTAAAAGAAATCATGCTTAGTGACAACTCAGAAGGTGAATGATTACTTGGAACCCTAGCATGTCACTTGGGCACCTTCTGTTAGAATCACATCGCATATCAATCTTGATCTGTTCTTACTGGTGAGAAATATTTGTTGTTCTCCCGGAGTGTCATTAGTAACTTGTTAAAATTAGCAACACTTAAAATGAAAAACAAGTGCAAGTAGACTTCATGATTATGTATACCCACACTTTTAAAAGGGATGTCTTGAGAATGCTGGTTTATTAACTACGAAGACAGTAATAACTGATAGTAGCAGACAATGAAAGAGGAAATCCTTCTTATATATTGGGTCATCCCATAAATAATGCGTTTTTTTTTATACTTCTTTTATTCTTCAAAATTAAGATAAACAAAGTTCTTTTTAATCTAAAATATACTCTCCTTCATTTTCTACAATGCTCTTCCATCTATCTGGTAGACTTGCAAGGCCCCTCTTCCAAAATTCATATGTCGGTATTGAAAAATACTCCTCCAGTACTGTTCTAACCTTGTCAACAGAATTCATATTTTTTTTTGTCCAAATGATTTTGAAGACTGTGGAATAAATGGTAATTAGATGGGGCAATGTCCAGTGAATATGGTGGGTGGGGCATCATTTTCCATTCAAACTGCTCCAGCTTGTGGAATGTCATCCTCACTGTATGTGGCCGAGCATTATCCTGATGGAAGAATACCTTTCTTCTTGAAACTAAAGATGGTCATTTTTCTTCAAGCGCTGACTCAAGCTACTCACAATAGAGCTCCTTTGTTATCATTTGGTTTGGGTTTAAAAGTTCAAAATGGACTAAACCTCTCATATCCCACCAAACAGATAACATCTTACATGGGTGAAGACCTTCTTTAGCCTGGAATGTCGGTGTATCTCCTTTCCCAACTCACTGTCTTCGGTGCTTGACATTTTTATAGAGAACCCATTTCTTGTCAACAGTCACTATTCAGTCTAAAAAAAGGGTCATTCACAAGACGTGACAGCAAAAAGCGCACATTCATTCTCTGCACATGATTAGACTTGGAAAGTTTGTGAGGAACCCATTAACCCAATTTGCTGACTTTCCTGATAGCATGAAGGTGTCAATGAATGGTTGAATGACCAAATCCAAGTTTCTCTGCTAGTTCCTCAACAGTTACAATGGGATTTTGTTCCATCAGGATTTGCAGGATGTCCTTGTTGAGCTCTACAGATCTTCCAGGACACACTCATCTTCTAGGCTGTAGTTTCCAGCTCGGAATTTCTGGAACCACCATTGACACTGGCTTACACTTACTGTCCAATCCCCATATACTACGTTAATATTCCTCACACTTTCCGTTGCATTGTTGCTTTTATTCAACTCAGAAAGTATAATATACCAAATATTCTTTGTCACTTCTATTATAGCTTTGAAAAAATAACTGTTAAAATCAAATTACGTTCTTTAAAACTTGCACTAAGAATAAGTACAAGGTAAATTTACTACCTGCTTTTATAGCAAATTGATGCAGGTAGTTTATCCCGTCCCCCTCTGACTTTTGGTTCAAGCAACTGAAAAAAAAACGCATTATTTATGATGACTCAATACAAAATGATAAGATGACCATAACTAGAGAGTCCTATATCTTTCAGCTTAGGGCTTACCCATTGTAAATAACAGCACATGTGCAAATGGTTATATAATTTCTCATGTCACCATGTATGTTTTAATATCCTTCATATATATCCTTTGGATATTAAGTTATTTGACATTGCAGTACAGTGATATAACATACACTTCCATTATCTCTCCAGTGTTTATATTTATTAAGTATTGATAATACTTAATGCTTAAATTACCTACTGCCATATGTTGACGAGAGGAGCCTCTATGTGGTTGCTTGATCCACTATAAAAAGCAGCCAAATTTCCCTCAAATCATACATTCAACTCTCCTAAAGAAAGAAATGACACAAAGTTGTTGTAGCTATACAAAATCAGGATGGTAAAGACTGAAACACTCTGTGTCATAAGAATACTGGAATAAGTTTGACCAAAGAACAACCTCCAACCATAATCTAACTAATGAAAGAACCTCTTTATTTCAAGAACGGGGAGACCCTTACCAGGAGTGAGGAAACTCTTAGCCTGCAGAGAAAATTTCCACCTTATTCATATTTAGGAGCAGTATGATCAAGAAGTTTGTTTCACTGCTACATGATTTCAGATTCCATACCACTGTGTGGTACCTTGGACAAGTGTCTTCTACTGTCACAAGCATTTGTACTAGGTCTCTGGTCTGAGGATTCTTCCACCTACCAGGAAGAGAGGAAGTGATTTTGAGGTTGGAGAAAGATCTCAGGTTCATTCCTCCTTTTGACAAAGGAAAAAAAATCATCCCATGTCAGTAAAAACTGGTTAAAACCTTTAATACCAGAACAGTAGTTTAAATTATCACCATCACCACCATTTAATGTGTTTTTCATGCTGGCATGTGTTGGACAGTCTGATGGGAGCAGACAATCCAGAGGATTGCACCATGCTCCAATGTCGGCTTTGGCATTGTTTCTAGATCTGGATGCCCTTCCTAATGCCAACCACATCACAGTGAAGTGGGTGATTTTTATTAAGTCACCATATAACAAGACAAGAGCCCCTCAACTGAAGGAAAGAGGTATATCATTGAGGGAGGTGGTTTTATGCAAGGAGATGAGAGGTTTAAGTATGATATAGAGTCACAAACAGATGTCTTGAAGTAGAGGAGATACACGGTTATCTCACTTGGAAAAGGAGAGAAAATGGTGAAGAGGTTTCAATTACAAAGGTGAAAATAAGAGGAGTGAACCAGAGGACTGGACAGCATGAATGGATAGTTAAGTTTGCAAGAATGTGATAAAGGGTGTTCTAGCCTTTCTCATCCTGTCTTTTGTATATTTACAACTACATTGTCTCATTTCTTTTTTTTAGAAAAGTTGAATGTATGATTTGAGGGAGATCTGTTTTGCTGCTACTTTTAGCAGATCAAGCAACCACCTAGAAGCTCTTTGTTGGCATGTGGGGGTAGGTAATTTAAGTATTAAGTTATAAAACTATAGATTATTTATATCAGATTTTACCCTCACAAGTTCTTACACTCTTGCAATTTGCCCCCCTGCTCAAAATAATCACTCGACTTAGTAGAAACAGCAGCCAAATCAACCTCAGATCACATTCTATCTCACATAAACAATACATTAAATAATGTAGTCCGGTAGGATGGTCATGGTTGGAATGCCTTTGGTCATAAACTGCAAGATGAAGAAAGAGCTGAAGTTAATGAAGAAAACTTCTAGCTAGTCGCTCAACCTGCTAGAAACAGCAGCAACATCTTCCTGAATTTTGCCCTACCTTACTAAAATTAATTAAGACACAGAATAATGTAAGATCTAGATACACTTTCTCGATTACGACTGAAAACTTACCAAAATGTAAACTTAAAACTAACAAAATAGTTTTGATTCTGGCGTCATTTTATAATTATTATCTCTAGGGTGGCTAGCATCTCATCTACTATTTCACAGTGTATTTAGAACTATGTTATCCAACGAGCCTTTCGTTTTTAAAGTGTGAGTAGAAGGCGGCTTGGCTGCTATTCTTAGCAGGTCGAACGACCAAATAGAAAGTTTTGTTGGTTTGTTATTGAGTCATTAAGTCGGTGGTACACAAAGGTCAGAGGCGAGAAACGGGAGTGAAAATGTGTCTGAGAACCGAACAATATATATATATATATATATATATATATATATATATATATATATATACACATATACACACATGTATGTTTACATAGGAGTATAAGAGAGAGAGAGAGAGAGAACGAGTGTCAGGTGTTGTTTAGCCTCAGGTTAGTTCTCATTCCACGATCGAAAGACATTTTAGCTATCGAAGACTAAGACTACATAGTTCAAATTGTCCATCATTTTTGAAGACAGTTCAGTGAGATCTAAGGAAGATTTGGCTACTGTTTTTGGCAAGTCGAGCGACAACGTAACAGCTTCTTTCGTTGGCTCATCCGAACTTGATCTGGCAAGCCTATAATCAAAAGCAATCTAGTTATGACCTCTCCGTCTCTTTTTCACAGTAAATCTACGGTTATAGAATACTTTTTTATGATGTTGGTGACATGAAGGAGATTTAGGTGCTATTTCTAGCAAATGAAGCAACCACGAAGTGGCTCCGTCGAAAGTACTCCCTAATGGTGAAAATTAGTTGCAGAGTGAGAAGGAATTAGGAGAGAATAGTTTTTAATGACATAACTATGTAGATGGAGAGTGAGAGATAAATAAATGTGAGGGCAAGTGAGAGTAAGAAAATCAATAGAAAGGAACAAGAGAGAAAGTGATTCGAAATCAAGTGGAGAGAAAGAAAGAGAGAGGTGTAAATGAATAGAGATTTGAGAATTAAGATAGGGAAGATAAAAAGAAAGAGATGAAGGTATTTGTGAGCTAGAGAGAAAGAGAGAATCGATGAGCAGAACAAGAAAGCGAACAGATGGAAGTCTAATGAAAAAGGTTGCCCCAATTCGAGATAAAACATATCAGATCCTAACTCCATCTACTCCCCATCTAAAAGATTATTACCGTAACTTGTAACCTCTATCTACATTTTTACTCAACCTGTTACAAAAAGCAGTCAAATAACACCCTTACATACTTAAAAGAAGTCGAAGAAATACATTGGATAATCAGCCTGATGTAGTCCTAGATAATATACAAAAAGCAGTTTGAATACTCCTGGCCTAGGTCTGTAAGAACAGTTTTAATCTGTTAAAAAAAGGCAATTAGCTAGTATTTTGAAAACATGTAGATGTCTATATTTCTACTTTTCTGACTTTAGTGATACTTTTTACCGATCTTTTACAATGACAACAGAAGGAATGAGAGAAAATGAAAGAGAGAGAGAGAGGGGAGAAGACTATTTCAATCACAACAGTTTAACACATGTTCAATAGTATAGTCAGTTGCAGTATCCACACCTGCTGGCATCTTTGCGCCTCGCCTCTTCCACCTCTTTCACTCTTGTTTGTTGTTGTTGCCGTTCGAAACAAGACTTAAGGAGGGAAGGAAAGAGCATGTTTTGTCTGCATCCAGATATCTGTAGCCAAGCATGACGACACTCACTGAACGACAACGGAACGTCATTTGTCACGCTCGGCCTGCTGCTTACAGTTCAGCCTGTCGGGACACAACTTACTGGAGGATGTGTGAAAGAAGTTAAAGCGTTAGAAATTTTTTTGAGAAAATGTAAATGTTAATTGCAAAACCAAAAATGTAAGTAAAACAATAAATAACGAAGAGAGTTCGCCGAAAACTCACATCTTTGACGCTCCGTGTGTGTACCGGGAGGAAGTTTGTCCTCCATATTGGTCACATGACAGGTGAAATGCCGATTAACTCCGCTCGACTCGGCTGGACCTCGACTCGAGGCAGACTCACTCCCTCTCTCTTTCACTCAAGCTTTGCTTTCTATCACGTAATCCTCTCTTTCACCCTGAACACCCCCACTCAAGCTTCCTTTACTATTAATCCCCTCTTTCACGCAAGCTTTCCTTTCTATCAATTTTTTTCTTCAGCTACTCTTTTTTCTCCGCTTATTTTGGTAGCTTTTTGATTATTTATTTCATTCTCGTACATTTCTCTATATTTCACTTATTCCTTTTTACCCCTCATATTTTATCTTTTGAATAATTTTTCCCTCTTTTCAGATGAATTGTTTTGACACTTATTTCATCTATTCCTCTCTATCTACAACTTGTTTCTTCCTCAGCAGTCTCTTCTTTTCTCTCATTCTCCTTATCTTTAGCAGACAATTATAATTTCCGTTATTAAAAAAAAAATCTAATCCCTGATCACCTCTCGCACTGTGTCTCTCACTCTAGTTTTTTCTTTCTTTTTCATCTCACGCACTTTCCGAATGGTCTCTTGTTTCTCTTTAACATTCTATTTCATTTCTCTGCGAATCCTTCCCATTTTCTCCTTCTTTCCTCTCTCTTTCCTTAATATCTCTTAATTTCGACTACTTTCTTTTAGTCTTCTCATTTCTCTCTCTCTCTCTCCACACACATATCTGTATATATATATATATATATCCATCATTCTCTCTTCTGACATATAACTTACCTTTTCTATTTCTTCCCCCTTTTGCTCTCTCCCTTCACTTGCAATTTTACTCTTCCATTATTTTCACTTACATATGCTTCTTATCCTCTCCCGCCGCAATTTCCATGGCCCTTCCTCTCACTACAACTCTCTCTCCCTCTCTCTTTCTATGTGTGTGTGTGTGTGTCCGACTATCTTTCCTCTCTATCTCTCTTGTCAAGTTTCCTTTCTCTCTCTTCTCAACCACTATCCAGTATTATTTCTCCCTTTCTTTGTCTCTCATTCACTCGCTCTCTCTCTCTCCTCCTTCCCCTTCTCATGTTTCCCACGGTTACCTCCACTTAAGTGTTTAATTTTTGTTTTCCACACTCTCTCATTCTTTGTCTCCCTCTTTTCACAATTCCCCCTCCTTCAATTCTTTCTCTTTCATTTTCCTATCACTAATCCATCAACATCTGTTTATCTCCTTGATTTCGTACTAAACCATGCCATCCTTCCTTGGATAGACAAGAATTTTATTAAGACTGTTTACCATAATTTGTTACACAATCTTCTTAGACTTGACATCTATTTTCTATTAGTAACTTAGACGTTTATTCCTCCGCCTTCTCCCTTCTCCTGACACACACTCTCTATCTCTCACTCTATTTCTCTTTCTCTCCTACTCTATTTCTCTCGCTCTCTCTCTTTGCATTCATTTCTCTGTGTATCGCTTTCTATGTACATATTTACTCCCCTTCTCAACATGACTTCACTCATCGTCCCTATTTATTTCTCTGTCTGTTCCATCCTCTCCTCCATCACGTGCCTTCATCTTTGATTCTCCATATATTCCCCTCTTTTTTATTATTGTATTCCTCCCGTCCCTTTTTCCACTACATTACATAAATTCAGTCCACGCACATGTTTCCCGACACAGTAATCTTAATACATAGATTTATTGACAGATCATATATATATATATTTATATTTATCGTGTATATTTGTTTATATTGAATTATGTATGCATGTGTATGTGTGTGCATGCAAAGCCATTTGTATTTACCTGCTTCTATGTGTATGAATATGAATCTATCTAGATAGATAGAATATAGATAGCTAGTCAGCTGGAGATGTCTTCCTGAGGCTACAAGCTACAGTAGCATCAACCCTTAAGGGTTAGTCACATTTAGGTGGCAAATATACTTCACGATATATATATACAGTAACTCACTTTTTCGATTGGGGTTAAGTTCTACATTCAAAATTATGTAACAAAACAAAGTATCTGACTTAACACACACACAGATATATATATCCAATCTGACTATAAGAAATTTCTTTTATACACTGCTGGTCACAATACACTTCTAATTTTCCCTAGATTGTTTTTTCCGTACGAAAGGCAACCATGCCGCTTCCCGCAAGGCGCTTGAAATTGTATTTTATGTAATAAAAACATGCTGGAATTTCAATATCTATGTGTAACAATATTTTAAAATATAAAAAAAGAAATATTTGAAACTGAAATCCCCACTTACAGAAAAAATAAAAAAAATAAAATGTCTCACTATATATTCACGATTGATTTTATTCCATGTTCAAGCTTATATGGTAACAAATAGCATTGATATTTCGAAATTTATTTTCCATGCCCAATTTTTTAAACTGTAAATGCACACAAATATGCAGGTTTTATCGCATAAACCACAGGTGTCTATATTTATCCTTTCCAGAGCGGAGGGGGTAAATAAAAAGTGAAACCGAAGCATCTGTACTCCAAAATTTGGTTACCATGTAAAGTATCCAATTCTAATTATTATATATCAATTCATAGCTAGGATGCTTAAAAGGAATACTAAAAGTATTTAACTGGGACTATACTTTAGCGACCCTAATCCGAAGTGTTATTAGACGGGCATTTGTTCTACGTTCTAACGATTCTGCTAATTCACCGTCTTCTCTAAAATAACGGTTTCTTATTCATGCATGAATTCAGGAAGGTAAAATGCGAAGTTGTTACTTTAAAGCTTTCTCAAAAACATTAATAACGAAATCGATGAAAAGCAGTTCCAACTGAGAACTTACAAACGAGTTACAATTGTTCAATCGGTATTTAACTGCCACATTAAGGCAGACGGCGTAGAACCGCGTGTAAGCTTAATATTATTTAACAGGACACAAGCAGATGCGCGCGCACACATCTTACATAATAAAATGTCACAGATGCAGTGTTAGACATTAAGCTGTTGCAAAACCAAGTCTGTAACTTCGGTTTGATTCCCGTTGCTATTTTGACTTAATCCGACAATGACGGAAATGTGGGATCTTTTCGGTTTGAACGGCAGTTTTTAACATAATTTCTAGGTAACTAAAAAATTTTAAACTTCGTATACTGGTAGAATGTGTTTATAAAACATCTTTTTCTCTTGGCTTTATTGAGAAAATTCTATAGTATGTAAGATATTTGTTGTTTTTTTTTTCTTCAATTTCTGCAATTTCAACCAATCACTGACGTCTATTGAGTTAAAAACTATTCTGTGCCGTGTGAATATGTCCCTCGTTTAAGAAACAGATTGGGTTTATTTACATTTCTAAAGAAAAAAAGATACCCTTCCCCCACCTCCAACCCTAACCCTAAAAGAGATTGAAATGCAATAGATCGATTCTAGGGTCATAATTATGGGTGACAATTTCATATGACACCGCTAGAAAAAACTGCCGTTCAAACCGAAAAGATCCGAAATGTGTTAAAACGTCAAAAATCCCATTATCCACTGTTCCAGGTTAATTGGAGTTGGACATGTCTAAATTCGATGTGTCAAGAAATTGCGAACCTATCGCATTGAAACGTGGGATTAACAAAATCATACTTCAAATTTGTGACAAAGGTGCAAATTTGATGTAATTTATAAAGTAAAATGGGAAATCCAAGAAAAGTGACAACAACTTCTGTTGACAATAATTACAGGAAAAAAAAAAGAAATGGTACAGACAACCATAGCTAGCTGAGTAGTAAAAAGTTTGTTTCCCACCCACAAGGTTCCAGGTTCAGTCACACTCATGGCACCTTGGGCAAGTGTCTTCTACTATAGCCTTGGGCTGAACAAAGCCTTGTAAGTGAACTTGGTAAAGGAAAACTGAAAGAAGCCTATTGTGTATGTGTGTGTGTGTGTATGTATGTATATATATATATATATATATATATATATGTATGTATGGTGATGCAAACAGGAAAAGTAGCACTCCAAATATGAGTATATGTATATTTTTATTAATATTTAGCAGAAGCAACTCAAGGACCAAGGAGTTTTTTTTTGTGTTGCCAACTCATGAAACTTTTGCCCCTTAACTCTGATGCTTTTACTAAATATCAAAGTTTATATATAAATCTCTCGGAGTGGTTGGTGTTGGGAAGGGCATCCAGCTGTAGAAACTCTGCCAGATCAGATTCGAGTCTGGTTCACCAGATCTCAGTCAAATCGTCCAGCCCATGCTAGCATGGAAAGCAGTCGTTAAACGATGATGATGATAAATATATGTGTGTGTGTGTGTGATTCACCCATGGCAGTGGGTGAATATATTAAAGATCAACTTTTAGTTACTTGTGAGCACTTATATGCTTCGTCACTAATTCAGTTCTCAACCAAATTGAATGTGTTTGTGTGTAATTTTACCAATGATACTCTGGTCCTAAGCTACATTTTGAGATCAGAAAATTCAAATTTGGTTCATTAAAAAAGAAATTAGGTTAAAATATGTGAGCTCAAAATGGGAGAGTAAGGCGAAAAATTGACTTTGAATCAAGATATATCTTATTTTAAAAGAAAAATTTAGATTAATTGGGTTTAAAAGAGTGTGCCCATTGAGAAAAATCTTTTGGTGAAAACATCATTAAAAAGTATGAGCTAGGAAAAAAGTTATGTGACCTTAAGTGACAAAAAAATAGCAACCCCCAAAATTGACATTGAATCAAAATATCTCAGCAATGTTGAAGAAAACTATACAATAGTTGTATTCAAATGAAAGAGCTCTATGAAATGAACCTTATGGTGAAAACCTTGTCAAAAAAATATTAGCTACAAAAAGAGTGGTGTGGCTTTAAATGACCGGGAAAAAAGGTAATCATTTTAACAAGTTAAAATATTTTTGTCATTTTAAGACATTTTAGCATTATAAAAGATAGTATCTGATGTCAAGGGCCACTTAGCTTAATGGTAGAGAGCACTTAACCCAAGTTTGAACAATATGGGTTTGACTCTCTGTAGTGGCTCCCCAGCCACTTTTTTTCTGTTTTTTTTTTTAAGAATATTTGACTAATCTTTTAAGCTGTTTTCACAGCTATTCCGTGTTCAGGGCTTACCTCAAAGTAAAAGAGCTCTATGCGAAGAATCTCATGGTGAAAATTTTGTCAAAACATGAGCTGCAAAAAATGTTGTGTGGTTTCAAGTGATAAAAAAAAAGGGTAATTTCAAGAAATCAAAATATTTGTGTCTTTTTAAGAGAAAAATAATATAATTTGAGCTGAAATAAAAAGTGTTTATTGAGATGAATATTTTTGAGAAAACTTTATCTTAGCATAAAAATAGTTCTGATTTTTTGCAATTTCATATTAATTTTTATTATTCTGTTTATGTATTAAAATATGTACATATTAAAACATTAAATTAAATATTTTATTTATTTAAGAAATTAATCTTATATTATAAAAGAGAAGCTGATCTCTGTCACAACATCTATTAGAGAAGGGAAGGAAAAGTTGTTGAGAGAGAAATACAATGAGTGAGTGAGAAAGGGTGTGTATGTATGTGATAGATAGACAGATAGATAGATAGACAGGTATTGTTGTCATCATAATAACTAACAAATTTTGATTAGAAATACAGTAATTTTCAGTGCGAGTCTGTCAATACAATGCAACACAGACTTAAAAAAATAAATAAAATATTTAATGGTTATATATATATATTTATCCTTTTGGTTGTTTGTGTGTGTTTTGCTGTGTGTCTTTCAACATATAGACAACGCAACACAGACTTTAAAATGGTGCTCCAGCATGGCCACAGTCAGATGACTGAAACAAGTAAAAGAGTAATATAGATAGCACAACACAAACTTTAAAAAATACTTTCACTTCAACAACAGGTTGTTGTTGAGTATATCAATACAATCCTTGTAGGTTTCTACTGAAGGATCCATTTAATCTTGACTAGGTCATTACCTGGCAGTATAGCGACAGGTATGGACCTAGTTATAAAACAAATATGCTGTTATTCATCCTTTGTTAATTTTAGGTGCCACCAAAATTCCTAAGTTTGAACAAAATCTGTATTTAAAAAAATATTTGCAATAAGGTCACTTTTTCAATTATAAAGGTAAATATCATAATAATAGAAGTGTAGTCTGGAATAAAAATGGACTAGAATGAAAAATGCGGGTACAGAATCCTAAAGTATTCTAAAGTACTGAACCTGTAAAAGTATAGAACAACCCTAAGAAAATACAAGACAAGAAGAGCAGAAAAAAAAATATTGAAGTATTGTTGCTGAAGTTAGAATTTGTTAAATAAATTTCTGAAAATATTCATCAGCAGGAGTGGCTGTGTGGTAAGTAGCTTGTTTACCAACCACATGGTTCCGGGTTCAATCCCACTGCGTGGCACCTCGGGCAAGTTTCTTCTACTATAGCCTCGGGCCGACCAAAGCCTTGTGAGTGGATTTGGTAGACGGAAACTGAAAGAAGCCCGTCGTATATATATGTATATATATATATATGCGTTTGTGTGTCTGTTTGTCCCCCTAGCATTGCTTGACAACCAATGCTGGTGTGTTTATGTCCCCGTTACTTAGCGATTTGACAAAAGAGACCGATAGAATAAGTACTGGGCTTACAAAGAATAAGTCCCGGGGTTGAGTTGCTCGATTAAAGGCGGTGCTCCAGCATGGCCGCAGTCAAATGACTGAAACAAGTAAAAGAGTAAATAGTGTAAACTTGCAGGCAATTAGTCTTTTCAGTAGAATTGAAAATGAATAGCTTCTTGACTATTTAAATTTAAACTTTGAAGTAAAAATTAAAAAAATATAAAAGGGCATTTATTACCATTTTCGTTTTTAAATTCTAACTTCAGCAGCAATATTTTAATTTTTTTTTCTTCATGTTCTGTTCTTTTCCAGGAAAAATTACTGCTTGTTCTGTACTTCTCCAGGTTCAATACTGAAGAATATTTTAGGATCCTGTGCCCGTAATTTTCATTCTTGTGTGTGTGTGTTCTGTGTGTTTGTCACCCACCACCGCTTGACAACCAGTGTTGGTGTATTTACGTCCCTGTAATTTAGCGGTTCGGCAAAAGAGACCGACAGAATAAGTATCAGGCTTTAAAAAAAATAAGTACTAGGGTCAATTCATTGGACTAAAATTCTGAGTGCCCCAGCATGGACGCTGTCTAATGACTGAAACAAGTAAAAGATAAAAGACAATAGGACAATAGAGACCATTCTTCCTGTTGATTGAAGATCGAGGTTACTTCGGTACATTATCTGAAATTATTGATAACGTACCGATATTACCGTCCTGTCAACAGCTGACGAGGGAACAAGTATTTTTCATACCTGTGTCTTGTCCTGTGCACTTTACCTGTTGACTGCGCTTATTTTTTTCTTCCGTCTGATCGTGAGATTGGCAACAATTAAGGCGGCGAGCTGGCAGAAACGTTAGCACGCCGGGCGAAATGCGCAGCCGTATTTCGTCTGCCGTTACGTTCTGAGTTCAAATTCCGCCGAGGTCGACTTTGCCTTTCATCCTTTCGAGGTCGATAAATTAAGTACCAGCTACGCACTGGGGTTGGTATAATCGACTTAATCCGTTTGTCCCCTCTGTGTGTAGCCCCTTGTGGGCAGTAAAGAAATAGATATTTCGTCTGCCGTTACGTTCTGAGTTCAAATTCCGCCGAGGTCGACTTTATCTTTCATCCTTTCGGGGTCGATAAATTAAGTACCAGTTATGCACTGGGATCGATGTAATCGACTTAATTTCTTTGTCCTTGTTTGTCTCCTCTATGTTTAGCCCCTTGTGGCAATAAAGAAATAAGAATCGTTACCGCGCCGGAATAAAAATGGTTAGCGATATTTCTTCTGACCTAACGTTTCGCCTTCAAATTCCGCCGGGGTCGACATTGTCTTTCATAAGTACTAGTCAATTAAATAAGTAACCCCAATTCGCTGGAAACCAATATTATGGTCACAATTAAGAGAGTTTGAAAGGTTTAATTATTGTTATGAATGAAGAATTTAACGGTCAGGGCTCTCGCTCCTTTTGTCTGAGAAAAGATAAAGTGGTATCAGTCGCTTTGTGGAGCTTATATAAGATGACGAACTTCAAGGACTCATAAGGGTAACCCCCAAAATAACTTTTATTTTTTTTATTAAACCATATAAAAAGTTAGTTTTGAGTTAATTATCTTGAGAGTGTATGTCATTTTTATAAGCTTATTTATACTACAATACGTAATACACATGGAAAAAAAAATCATGTGTAGACACGTACACACGACATGCGCACGAAAAATCGACACTGCCGAGTTTTATATCCTGAGGACACTACATTTTACTCTCAGCGTCTTCCTTCATCCGTTTTATCGTATTGTATTTTAGCATCTATGATCTGGATCACCGGAAACATTAAAAGAAAAAGAAGAAAAAACGCCAGATATCCACTTAACGCCAGCTTCTGACTGCCCACAGGTCCATGTGGTCAGGAAGCTGGTAGAGACATGGGCGTGACTGGATGCATTCAACACCGCCGCCCTTCCTCTTTTCCTGCGACCTTTGTTGTATGAAGAAGCCAAGAGCACTTTTATAAAGCAATGCTTTAGGACTACTTAATCTGACAGAAGGGCGAGTCACACAACAAGGCTGACTAGCAAGCAGACAATATCAAGACAAGCCGCTAGGTAGGCAGCCAGACAACATTGACTGACATATTTATACATACACACGCATGTCACTTCTCCTCCTCTCTCGTATCCTTCTTTCCCCCCTCCCTTCCTCTCATGACGGTTGAATGGTAGATGACATAAACATTAGGCAAAATATATTTTAAAAGTGAACATCTTTAATGTAAACTCTTAGTGGCAATAAAACTTATACATGAAAACGTCATGGTAGCCTTTTGAAACACACACCCGACACATTTATAGTTGCTTTGTCGTATCAAGATAAACCGAAGAGAGAGAAAAATATGGTCAAAAAAGGAATGACGCTGTAAGGGTAAGCAAATGGGAAACGGGAATTTTCATCAGCAACAATCAACAGTTATTTTATTTGACGGCGTAAGAAAAATTCATCTTATTTTGACTTAAATGTAATTTACCAGAATTGCAATAATCGGAGTGGAATGTGAACTATGATCTGATAATCTTGATGTGGTACGGACAGCTTTTTAGGTTTCAGATACCGTTAACATTAATTGTTTATCCTTGTTACACCCGAAAGAAGTATTAACTTTTATTTGAGGTTCTGTTGCCCCAGAAAATTCCGAAATCATTTTTGTGCACTATCTATGATAACTAGTTAAACTCCATTAAAACACTTTCGGTCGGTGAATATTCGAAACAACGCAACACAAGGCTCATTGCTCCCACATAAATGGTCACTGAGTCTGTTAATAAATATATAAGAGCTATTCAGATCCTTAGCTTAGGTTGTAACATGAAAAATGTCACGGCTGACACAGATGAAGAATATATTCGCGATTCATTCATAGCTGGAATCATTTCTGCTCGGATACAAGCTAGAATCTTGGAAAACAAAACTCAAGCCTTAGTGTCAACCGTAAATCAAGCTGTGTTCAAGAATTAACTGTGGACGATTGGCTTTACTCTTCAAATATAAAAGGCTCATTCAGTAGCCTCCCGCGAAAATGGCCAGAAGACAATTTTGAATTCTGAGACAAGTCTGACATTTAAAAGGGGCAAGATTTCTTTTGTGTAGCTAGGCCTCGTCCGAGTCAAAGATGTTATTTCTGCGGGAATTTTTCTGCGACACAATCATATTTAATGTCCTAGCCACGACAATAATTGTTTCAAGTATAAGAAAATGGAACACTTTTCAAAGATCTGTAAATCTTAGAAAGAACTGATTAGCGTTTTTATTTTCAGCGCAAAACTTGTCTGTATATCTTCTGATTTTATCATAGCCTTAGCCCTTCACGGAACTTCTATAAATGTGTCGTGACATGATACAAGTTTTGAAAATTTCATCCTTGAATTAGTTGTGCATTTTGAATGTTGTCTACAAAAAACTATAAAAGTATGATAGATGGTTCACCGACTAAGAAATATTGTGAACTAGCATTAAAGGTGAAAGACTACACATACTGTCAAATAGACTTCCTCGCATTAGTGGTGTGTAATGTAATGGAACTGATTAATTCTTCACACTGTTTGGGTGCAACCTATTTCCTTTCTTTAATTTCCAGAAACTACCAGTCAGGAACAAGAACGCAACCTTAAAAATATATATACTCTTTATTTCTTATTTGCAAAAGAAGTATGTTGAGATATTGGTATCCACTTGGTTCGATATAGCAAGGCTGAACTTTAACATTTGTAAGATTCTAACAACAAATTCAGCAGCAACAGAGCAGGTCAAATTCTAAGCGTCTGGGACAGGAGAATGTCTGATCACACGTTTAACACGTCCTTTCTCTTCAATAGCCGTGTCTCAAGTCAACGACGCTAACAAGGAACGCGATAGAATTTTCTTCCCCAGTCTCAAGCGCATGTGCATGAGGGAACTTCCTTAGGCCTTTCCAGAAGGTTCCAGCCCCGCACACGCACACTGAAGAATGACGTTGCGTGTGCACACACTGGAAAATGACGTCACTACAGGTGTCATATGAAATTGTCACCCATAATTATGACCCTAGAATCGATCTATTGCATTTCAATCTCTTTTAGGGTTAGGGTTAGTTAGGGATGGGGGAAGGGTATCTTTTTTCTTCAGAAATGTAAATAAACCCAATCTGTTTCTTAAACGAGGAACATATTCATACAGCACAGAATGTTTTTTTTACCTCAATAGACGTATTTGATTGGTTGAAATTGCAGAAATTGAAGAAAAAAAAACAACAAATATCTTACAAACTAAAGAATTTTCTCAATAAAGCCAAGAGAAAAAGATGTTTTATAAACACATTCTACCAGTATACGAAGTTTAAAAGTGTTTAGTTACGTGGAAATTATTTAAAAAAACTGCCGTTCAAACCGAAAAGATCCGACTGGCACTTAAAATTTGTGTTTTTTTAATCTAAACTTGTTAGTTACTATGGTGACAACACTACCTACGGTAACTATCTATCTATCCTTCACTCTCTTTCTTTCTTTCTCTCTCTCTCTCTCCCTCTCTGTATTTCTCTCTCAGCAACCTGTCATTATAGAGAAATTTTCTTTTTAAAGTCTGTAGTGCATTGTCTATATGTTGAAAGACATGGAAACACACACAAACAAACAAAACGATAACTATGTATTACATATACATGTATATATACATATAGTTAT
The DNA here is from genome assembly GCF_006345805.1 of Octopus sinensis. NCBI lineage: Eukaryota > Metazoa > Mollusca > Cephalopoda > Octopoda > Octopodidae > Octopus > Octopus sinensis. The sequence continues at coordinate 28,825,852 of NC_043010.1, forward strand.
TTGTTTGAAGTTTGTGTTGCGCTGTGTTGACAAATTTGTACTTAAAATTCCCGCGTTTTTAATAAAAATTTGTTAGTTACTATGGTGACAACACACACACACACTCTCTCTCTCTGTATTAGTTTTTAAACAACTTTTCTTCCCACCCTTCTCACTTTGATTTTTCTCTTTCTTCACTCCCTCTAATAGATGTGACGGACAGACAGGTGGAGATTAGGTTCTCTTTTATAATATGATAGAATTTCACCCACAATTCAAACAGAAGAACGAATTCCAATCAAGACGCGAATATCTTAAAATGATGGCCGGAGAACTCCTTGGTGACGAACCTAAAGAAATAATTTTAGTATCCAAAAGATAAAAATGGGTAACTCACGAGGATTTTGCGGGATTTGTCCCTTCAAAAAAAAAAAAAGAAAGAAAAAAAAGAGTATAATTTGCTGTCAAAAGTGACAGATTTCCCCATGTAAAACCCACAGAAATGAAACAGTTTTGCGCTCGAACTGTCTAACTTATCTTTTTTAATGTTTTGTATATATTTTTCTATGAAAATTTTATTTGGGCCACTGTAACTTTGTTTTTCTTGTTTTCTAGAGACAAACGTTTTAGTTTCGGTCTTACAGTGTTGCATATTTCTAACGAATCATGGACAGTTTGCGAAAACGAGGTGGAACGTTGGTTTACGTATTTAGATGACATATATTCAGTCATCCATCCATTTTCCCTGCCCACTATTCCTGGGAGAGTCTATAGAGCCCTCGGGCACCTCATCCACAGGATCCTATCAGAAGCAACCGTCATTATGCTTTCCGTTTGGATTCCCAAGCATAACCACTGAGACCACAAGCTTCAAGAATCCGTCTTACATTCCTTTCCTGCGACATTCTAATCCCAAGTCCGTGACTGTGACCTCTAAGCTTCAGACGACGTCTATATATATGATAATTCTAAAGAACATAACAATAATTTATCTTAATTCTTAGAAGTTACTCATAAATCTAGCATAACACCTAAATAACGATGTAACTTAAACAACAACTGTCTGTTGATTGCCTGAAATCACCCAAATTTCCCAACTTTAATTCCAAGTAACATCAGATTCTTTCATTTAAGAGATAAAGTAATTGGCTGGTCGTAAAAAATTCAGAGTTGCATCGATACACCAAAATTGAAAGCAATCCGAGCAAAATTAAAGGGGGCTCATTATGCGAATGAAAAAGACCAGATTCTGTTTTCTTTACGTGCTAAAAAGGCAGAAGTAAATCTGCTGTCAACTCAGTCACGTGGCTGTGTTTCGCTTATTTTTTTGTGTGTTTTACTACATAAATGTCACCAACTGCCTACCCTGAGTAAATACTCACAGTACGTCCTGGCGTAGAGGCTCCAAAATCAATTGGTGTTGTTTAAACCCAAGCAAACTGTGATCGGGCAGACCTACGATCAAAGGCGTTCGTCCTTTTTATTCAAACAATGTATCAAGTGTTACATTATCCAAATGAAGCTTTCTTCTTTCGTGTGACGATAGGGTATCATTTGAGATGGCTTTGACTGTTATTTCTAACAGATTAAGTATCACCGTAGAGGCTATTGTTTGTGGTCGCTGATTCCTAAATGCACTACATCGCGGCAGAATTTGAGCTAAAAAACCCAAACACTGAATTTAGGCCAGTATTGTTCTACTTCCACAAATTCCCTCCTGAACTAGGCAGGCCTACATTAGGATCTTTGTGAATAACGGGTTGAAAGAAATAGACACATAAGGCTACCAAAAATACTTTGCTACCTTGATCTTGAACTTAATCGTTCTCACATTACGACGGCTGCGATGTTATTAGTGGTAGTAGTCATGGTATTGGCGACGGCGGCTTTCGTGGTGGTGGTTGTGACGGTACTGATGACAGCAGTGTTAGTAATGACGCTGGTGATGGTGGTAACGGCGTGGAGTGGCAGCGGTGATAGTAGTGGTGGTGATGGCTTTAGTAGCGGTGGTTGTCATGATGATGACGAGAGCAGCTCCGACTTTTTGTTAATAATTGTATATACTTCGAGTGTGTTGTCCAAGTGGCACTCATGGTGGATATTTCAGCCTTCCATGGTTACAATCATGAGTTTGCATGCTTGATGTGTTTAATGTAACATCTGAATTTGCTAAAAATAAATTGGGATCTTTTCTGTTGGTTTGCCAAGATTTCAAAAATCAAAGTTTATTTAAATTTTAAAATTTGGTACATTAATGTAGTTTTTCAAGCTGAATTGCTGGAGTTATTTAACTTTTTCCAGAAAAAAAAAAAATTTTTTTAAGTTATAGAGGTTTAAAGTTTGATCATTTTCACTCAGTCAGGAAACAGGATTTGGAAGCTGTCATTTTGTGCGTGACTGTACATTTTGTCAACATCCTGAAAATAGCACCTGTGTTTTTATATGAAACCCTAAACCAGGGTTCCGCCAGTACAGTCCAGGGGTTCCATAAGAAGTTACATAAATGCTAAACTCGACAGTAATTTTTAATTCCCCTGTGCAGATATGTGTGTACATGTTAGGCCTACGTGTACATCTACGAGTTGCTCGCCAGCGTAGATGACCCTGATCCTTGATGTGTACATGTACGTGCACATCTACGAATTGCATTCCTGCTTAGATGATGGTTTAGTTATCTTTTGTAAAATACGAGTGACTATATTTGGAAGAAACATTTTAACTGCGTAAGCCATTTAGGTGTTGTTGTTAATATGCCTTTTAAAAGATCTTTAGCTTTTTAAAAGGTGTTTTTGTAAAATCTTTTTCTTGTATGACGTCTATTAATATTTGGTCAAATGTTAAGATTAAAAAATTCGAGAGTTGAATTACATATGTAGAAAAAAAATAATAGGGAAACTGATACTAAATTATAAGATATGTAAATATGCATAAATATTAATTCCTTACAAATTTCTGAATTAGAACAATGAACAAATAAACGACATTTTAAATTCAAATCCGAAAATCTATTTTATTATTATATACATATTGTTTAAATACAATCAAATACCTATTACTAAAAAATTTATATCATTAAACTCGCTATACTTTAAAGATCATTTGATCCTGCCACTATTAGGTTTGCTTTTATATACATACAATTCTGCTTACAGCCTTACAAGTATGGATAGATTTCTGAAAAAAAACGTAAGTTAGATACAGATGAAAAGACGCAGGGTCTGAGGCAATCTGTTGAAGCTGCAACCACTGCCAGTGATGCTGCTTCGTCGAAATTACCAAGAAATGATGGAATTAACCTGCAACTAAAAGTTCGTCAATATTGTGAAAACTACATAGCTCTGGGATACTTGGAATGGAAACCCAGACTGCTCTTCACCTTTGTGTACTGTTTCTGGGGAGAAGCTGGCTAATAGTGCTATGGCACCAGCCAAACTGAAACGACACTTAACGACTAAACATCCAGAGTTGTCAGGCAAAAAAAAAGAACAATATTTTAAAAGAGAATTGGCATTTAATAAAAGGCAAGTTTCTATGTTTGCCAAAAAGTTCAAATTGAGTGACAAAGGACAAGAAGCAAGTTATACTGTGGCGGAGATAGTTGCAAGAAAAATGAAATCTCATACCATCGCTGAAACTGTAATTTTACCTGCATGCCAGGAAATAGTGAGGATAATGTTTGGAGAGGATGCTGTATCAGAGCTAAATAAAATTCCATTTTCTGACAACATAATAAGTAGGCGCATTCAAGACATGTCAGGAGACGTTGAGTGCAATAATAAGTCAAAAATACTGAAACATAAGTTGTTTGCACTTCAAGTTGATAAGAGTACAGACATCACTGGTAAATCCCAGCTCCTTGTATTTGTTCGTTTTATTAATGATGAAGCTATTGTAGAAGACGTCCTGTGTTGCAAAGAGTTGCCAGAAACAAGAAAAGGACAAGATGTATTTGATGTTTTAAATTCATATTTAGAGTATTGTGGATTGAACTGGAAAAACTGTGTAGGTATTTGTACAGATGGTGCCCCTTGCAATGACAGGATGTCTTAAAGGCTTTGTCCCAATCGCACGAAAACAAAATCCAAATGTTTCATTCATAGAGAAGTACTAGCTGCTAAAACTATTGGACCTGAACAAAAATCTGCATTGGATATGGTAGTGAAAATAGATAATTACTTCAAAATGAGGCCACTTAAATGTCGACAGTTTGCGAAACTTTGTTGGGGTATGGAAGTAGGCCATTCCACCTTAATCCAGCACACAGAAATACGATGGTTGTCAAGGGGAAAAGTATTGTCCCGTTTTTACGAATTAAGAGAAGAGTCATTGACCTTTTGTTTGCAAGAAAACCTGAAAGACTTTGTAGAATGTTTAAGTGATGACCATTGGTGTTCCAAGTTAGCATATCTTGCCGATATATTTCATGAGCTAAGCCTCTTGAACAATGGCATGCAGGGCAGGAACGAAAATATCTTGTCTTCTACTGACAAAATAAATGCTTTTCAGAAGAAATTGACAATATGGAAGAAACGCAAAGCTGCAGGAAATTTGGAAATGTTTCAAAGTGTTTTTAAAAGGAATTGTCAAGAAACTTCGTTACTGATTTTGAACCATTTGCACACTTTGTTAACAAATCTTGACAAATATTTTCCACCGATATCTGTTGACCAGTATGACTGGATTAGAAACCCATTTGTAGAATTTGAGCCATTTGAAGAACAGTTCTCATTAACAGAAGAACTTGCTAGTTTTTTAAATGACAGACCATTAAAATTGAAGCATTCTGAGCTTCACCTAAATGCATTTTGGTTGCTGGTTGAAAAGGAATATCCTGCAATCGCCCAGAAAGTGAGTTTGGATTTTCAGCCCTGACAACCATCAAGCACAAGAAGCGAGCACAATTGCTGTCGTGTGTGTCTATCGACCCAATCTTAAAGAGTTGTGCAAGAAACACCAGGCTCAAGTTTCTCATTGAGTTTTTGATGAGAATAAATGTAATCTATTCAAACTAAAGTTTTTTTTAATACATGTTTTAATAATAACTGTAGATGCAAGAATAAAGTTGCATATGTACTTGACAATTTTTTTACAGTTTGTGATTTTATTGTAAATAAATCTGAACATGAGTATTTTCATTTCATTAATTAAATGCTGTATTTTTTTTGCATAAGACAATTAAATTATTGCACAGGGGTTCCTCGAGCCAGTGGAATGTTTCCTTGGGGTTCCGCTCCAGCAAAAAGGTTGAAAAGCACTGCCCTAAACAAATGAATTCCGCATGACATATAACTCGTCATAACTTTTTTTTTTGAGTTTTCAGAAAATTGTTGCGAATTTGTATTCTACACGCGGGACTTCATACGATTATGCAAAAGAAAAAAGAATTGTGGGGTGCGTGATTTAAGGCCTACTTAGCTGTTATTTTTAGCACACCTCACAACCACCTCAATGACAAAAACAAAACAAGTAAACAACACGTATTTTGTAGTTTTAAGCATTAAATATGCACTTAATGCGATAAGCATCACATTACAAATTAAATATTTAAAAAAAACAAACATCTCAACAATCTTCCCAGGACCACCAACCTTAACTGGATAACGGAGCGAGTCCTCCGCACATACTTCCCTAACATAGCTGTAATAACCAACAGCTGTGTAATGGCTCATCCCCAGTTCTTCAACACAAAACCGGACTGAAGTCAATTCTTTAACCTATGAGAAAAGGAAAAGCACTACAGTCCTAAGAGGAGGGGTGCCACCTTCAAAGCAGACTCCATGCATCCTTGGCGCGTGCATCGCCAATACATATTCCTACCACGTTTTCTTGTACTCATAAAATGCTTCTTCGTTTTGCATAATTCTTTTCGGTGTACGAAACCGCATCCCCCTCTGGTACGTGATTTAAGGCCTATTTGGATGCTATTTTTAGCACATATGATAACCATCGGATCTTTACCTTTTGACCCACAGATTTAAAAAATGATTTTTTGTAACTAAACACTTTCAAACTTCGGACACTGGTAGAATGTGTCATATAAAACATCTTTTACTCTTAGCATTTTTGAGAAAAACTCATGTTTACGAAGTAATTTCACGTTAAAGTTGTCCTATTTCGGTAATTTCAACCAATCAATGACGTGTATTCAGCTGAATAAAATTACTGCCGTTGTTTGTCAACAACTATCGGCGGTGTGTTTTTCGTTTGTCACTGTTATTTATGACATCGCTCTTGCGTTTGTACTGGTTTTAGCTTTAAGGTTTCAGGGTTAGGGTCGTCATAAATAACAGCGACAAACGAAAAATACACCGCCGGAAGTTCTTGTTGACAAACAACAGCAGGAATTTTATTCAGCTGAATACACGTCATTGATTGGTTGAAATTACCGAAATAGGGCTACTTTAACGTGAAATTACTTCGTAAATAAAAGTTTTTCTCAAAAATGCTAAGAGTAAAAGATATTTTATATGACACATTCTACCAGTGTCTGAAGTTTGAAAGTGTTTAGTTACAAAAATTATTTTTTAAATCTGTAGGTCAAAAGGTAAAGATCCCAACCATCTTAATGACTAGAACATATTAGTCAACACGTGCTTTCTCGCAGACAAAAGAGTTCTCATGTTTGGCTTGTTATTATGGAAACAGGCACGAATGTGTCTGTGGCTTACGATTGGCTAATATTACCCCAAATTTTCAAACTTTAATAATTAATAACTCTTTATTTATTGATTTATTGCGAAAATGATTTTCATCGCATTGATTAGCCTCTAAAAGTGTTTCATTACACTGAATATGAAATCAATTTGAACAGAAATCGACCTTGGCAGCCAAATTGCCTGAAGATCATTCAAATGTATTGTTATCAATGTTAAGTCCAGTCTCGAGATTGTTTCTAATGTTACTAGTAATTACTATCAAGGTTTTTTCTTTCTTTTCTTTTCTTTTTTATTTTGTATCATCTGCAACTTCATAACCCATAAACCAACGAGAGAGCAGCCTCTTCATCAGTCATCAACAAATTGTGATCTCGGGACTATCTAAACGGTGCACCTAACAAAAATTACCTTGAATTTTCATTTAGTAGTGCACCCTTCCTAATGATACACCATACCTCTTGCAACTCGCTTCTCGAAAAAGGTTGCCCATGCTTGCTCTACATGTTCGCTTGACCTGCTATAAAATTTAGCCAAATTTCTTTAAATCACAACTATATTGTCTTATATGAAAAGAAAACATTAGATGATGTAATCCTTTACACATTTAAAAAAGACCTGGATGGTTATAGATGTGTTTGATCATAGGTCTACTCAATCAAAATCCATTGGGTTTAAACGACTATAATAAAACAATAGCAACGATGACACCATAAACCTAATAATTATTTCTCAGTAATGTTCAAGGTGTAAATTATAGGTACGAGTATCTAAACCAACTAAACATATTTATCTTACTATTTTATTAACCTACTATGGGATTAAAGACTTGCTGTTATTTTAAATGAAAACGCAGTATGACAAAACCTATATCCCTCAAGTGTAGGGATTCTTAATCAGGCTATTTATATTCACTCATGGTAACGGAAACAAAGTCTAGAGTAATGGGACTCAGTCGTTCAAAACTTCGTTTGTGGTAGCCAAGATTTTCGCTCAGAGCCTTGAGTTCGTGTTTTAGAGTAATTAAATTCCCCTCAGAGCTTATAAGATGTTTATAAGATGTGACTAATGAGGTGTAAACTCATTGCTCCTTTTACATATTAAGTTTTTAACTATCCAATATGGCGTCGAAGATTGCTGATGTTTTCTTCAAGTTTTGTCTTCCATCTAAATTGTTTCGATTTCATACTCCCATTACCATGTATACTGCAGATTTCTCCTAGGTGTTCTTTAACAGTTATAGCAGCTGGGTGTATGAGAGTATTAATACTCCATGTGCTTTCCAACGACATCATCGTTAACTTTCAACATGAGAGCTGTTGCATTTTTTAAAAACTCTTGTTAAGAATGGCCTTTTACTTAACGATAGTTTTGAAGCAGTAGAAAAGTTTTCCATGAACTGTAGTCTGAGGATATTTCTAAGTTAAATATATCCCATTGTTGCGTCTGTTGACTCAACTACGAGAGAATTTAGCGATGGCGGCGGTTTGTTTACATTATTTTTGATCTCTCTTTTGGCAGGTTTTGGCCAGTTCTCAGTGTTTTGAGAAGACCGATTGCATCACTAGAGCAAGTATGTATGTTTTATGTATGCATGTACGTATGTATGTATGTATGTATGTATGTATGTATGTATGTATGTATGTATGTATGTATGTATGTATGTAGGTAGGTACGTACGTACGTACGTACATACGTGTGTCATCGTTCAGTTTTATTTCAAGATTTCTTGCCAATAGAGAAAGAGCCGGTTTTTAACCTAGATCCAAGTTTCCTTCATTGGAGTTTCAACATCAGCAAGATATTTTTGTATGTATGTATGTATGTATGTATGTATGTATGTATGTATGTTTGTATGTGTGTGTGTATGTGTGTATGCATGCAAGTATGCATGCATGGTAAGCCTGGTAACATCTGTTGCATGGTTAGGTCGTCGACGATTAAAGTGGCAACTCCATCAAGCTTGCTTGATGAGGATGGTGATTGTTGAACACCATGTAAGACGAAAAATAAGACCTGTCAAAGGGCGGAAGAACTTATGAACAGTCAACAGCCATTCACCAATATGTGTACACGTGTAGGTATGCATGTAAACGCGGGGACGTGGAAATACCTGGGTTGGTGTCCGGGCGCGCGGTTGGCCCATTGGGAGTTGGAGGTCCCTCTGTTTTGTCACAACATCTCTCTAGGAGAGGGAAACACTGAGAGAAAACTTGCGACACAGACAATATTCGATGATGTAAACTAGTTCTTTTCGAGTTTATGTTGTCCATGTTCAGAGACTAGGGTTGGATTTATGCAAATCCTTTTCCCACTATAAAAAATCATCATGCACAGGCATCGTTTGTAAAAACGCAAGACCTATCACAACATGGCTGGTCGTAGCCTTCGCATGTGTGAGACTTTCGATCAGGCGATGGCAACACTTGAACACAAGTTTGCAGCCATTATGGTAAGCCTGTATATTATAGGCTTGTAGCGCACACTAGAGTGAAATTCCTCTCTCCTTTATTATATACTAGCAGTATCGCCCGGCGTTGCTCGGGTTTGTAAGGGAAATAACTATATAAGCATTTTTAGAGAGTTACTTCCCTTATAGATGCCAACTCGGGCTTTCTTAGCCATTTCTGTTTTGATGTCTTCAAGCCATGAAGACGTTGTTCTAAAAGAACGCTGGTCTCCTTGACAACGCTTTACGACGTTGATTTCCTTACACTCCCTTCTCCACAGCTTCACGAGGGAGGGAAGAAGGGGGAGAAGCAAACAGGTGCAGGTGTGACCATGGACGCCAACTCCGCCGCCATCGACACACGAAAATTATGCATTAAAATGGAATAAAAAATGATGTTAAATTATTTTTAAAATCGTAGACTCATCGTAGACGCGCGCTAATACTCAGACGGGCTCGATATGAATCACGACTATAAGATACCCAAATTTGGTTAAACTGCACCGCAAAATGTGGGAGTAGTTAGGAATCTAAATCGAAGGGGACAGACACTCACACAACTACAGTTTTATATATATAGATATGTACATTCGGACGTAGCTGATAACAGTTAACCTTTGGCCGCTATTTGGACCCCGTTTTGTCCACTACTCTGATTGGTTGGTATTGGCGCAATTTGTCTCTTACTCTGTCGTTCCAACATGCAGCGTATAACCAGTCAGAGCCCCTAAGTAAAATCACGTGAGACAGCTTTTTCTCAACCCCGTTTGAACCTACTGCGTCTTATAAAAACCCAGCTTTTCCTCGTCTCGAGGTCTTTGGTTGCAGACCTTTAAAGGTCTAGCCGCTGACCACACGCATACACAGCTCAAGCTTGATCACAATTCCTTCTATAATGGTGACCCCGACGTGAACACGCATAACCACGTGACCACGATCATCTAACGGCTTACCAGAATTTCATAGGCTCAAAGTGGTATAAACTTCAAATTATAGGTATCAAACCACGCCAACCTCAAATTTAGAGGTATCATAGTTATAGGTGCTTATATGAAAAACTTCTGTAACGGGTGAGATTGATTATTTTTGTATCGATTGAAATTTAATTGTGACGGTTAAGATTTTTTTATTATAATAGCCCTTGTAATTGTGCCGAGAGTGTTTGAATCTGAGCAGCCTGTTGAGCCAGGAGTGCACGTAGTTCCAGTAGTTCAGAGGAATCCGAAGAAGCAGCAAAAGGATTGTTGGAAGATATTGTAGCCATTGTCGAAAACGAGTTGGCTGCCTCAGCGATTCGATCTGCTGTCTCGGCCAATTCATCGACAGTGGCCGATTCTTTTGTAGATGCCAGTATTACTTGTGTGTTGGCAGGCAGACGTTTCGGGAATATCCCATCTGCAAGGTGTGATCAACTAGCATAGTTGCTTCATCCGTCATAATAGTTGTGACGGAGTTTTATCACCCAGCTCTTCGGAAATTAAAAGTCGGTGCAGTTGCCGCTGCTCCGAGTCAGAGGTCCTTTTATGAATTAAATCTTAAAAGTGTCGTAAGACACGGGACCTGGTGGGGCCATAATCAAGTCCCTGACCGCCATCATTATTTCAGGTGAAAGAGCACCAATTAAGTACGTTAATTCCGCTGCGTCGCTCGTTATGCTATTTGCAGCAAACAGAACCACGACGTGGGTGAACGAGAGGGCCGGATCGAAAGAGCAGAAGGATGGCAGTTTTATTGAAATTGCGGCCTGAGGCAGTGCCATGACTACGGAAGAAAAGGATGCAGGCGCGTCTTGCTCTGGAAAGTGCATATATAATAAAAAAGAGGTGGTAATTTTTCTTTACACAGGGTCACCAAGTTGTTGGTAATGCAGCTTCAGAAGGCAACAATTCTTTCGCTCGGGGTCGCCAGTTGTAACGATAAAAATTTGTTGTTATAACGGCATTTTGTAGGATGTGAAAGATAAACAATGCATGAAGTTTTAAGAAAGTATTTATTTACCGTTATGTTGAAAATATCTTGCCTCGACGAGAAGGTGAAAAAAATCCAAGAACATGCGAAAGAAAGTTAGATGTGGTAGAATTTTTCTTTGTATAGTTTTGTGTACACGTTTTTTTTTAGCAGTAAGCTACCGATAGCGATAGAATGATGTTGTAAGATAGCAGATATAGATCTAGTGAAAGTTGTAGGGTCATGGGAAGGCGTCTCATTTCATTTCTCTCGCTGACCATTGTCTTTAGTAGCTGCCTTGCTTTGGATCATGACTTTACCGGTCCGTTCCCTAACTGATTGAGTTGTCACGAGCCTACTCACTCAGTTATCACCAAGTGACCACTCGGTTTTTGTTTGGGGGTTCTTGCTTTTATTAACTATCCAGAAGACATTATTTCGGCCTAGCTAAAGGCAATCTGGCAAATGTAAAATGGCTGTCAGAAAAAAATCATTGTGAGAAAAGAACTGTTGAACTGTTAATTTAAATTTGGCTATGGGGGATCGAATCCACTTCATGCCTGCATGATCCAACACTTCTATGACCCAATTTTCTTTATGCAGAATGTGTATCCATTTTCTGATTTTCAAATAACCAGAGAGTTTGGGCATGCTTAGGTACCTGTTCATTATTTAAGATAATAAGGTGGGAAAATAATAAACTTTTATTAATTCTATGATATATTCGGAATTCTGGAAATTTTAAAGCTCGAAGTCATTAAAACTACAACAGCTACTTGTGATTTGAGAGTACAATTACAATCTAAGTACATTACATACTCGCTGGACCTCTGGTAAAGACAACCAGTACTGGGCTTAGACTGAGCTATGACATGAATATGTTTGTTATTTTGTATGAGTTGCGCACGTCAGCGTTTTAGTGTTTCCTTCACAGGGATTTAAGTCATTTCAGTGTTAAACGGAACGCATTTCCTAAGCAGATAGAACACCACGACAGACCCTATGTATGTATATATAATATACGTATATTTCTTTGTGTCATTTTGTATGTATTCTGTTCTTACAACTCATCTATTTTGTTTACTGACTTTTTTGTTTACAGACTTCATAATTTCTGTTACCGTACAGAGCTATTTTTTTTCTGTCCTTGTTCGTTCATCATGACTGCTCGTATACATCCCAACAGCCAAATTGGACAATATTATCAAAGCGAGTCGAAATTGTCTCCAATGTTTGCTTTGACATAGTTTCTACAGCTGAATACCTTTTCTAATATCAACTACTTTACCCGCAGGAAAATACTCCTCAACTGATGTAGTTATTGAGTGTGGTGACTTTGTGCCAGATGAAGAGAGGTGACATGAGATACATGACTATTCCAGTAGGAAAAGGAGAGATGGTAAAAGAGGCATCAGTTACATGAAGTGAGTAGAACAGAGTGCTCCAGAGGATTAGAGAGAGTGAGTGCATGGGTTAGTTCGCAAGTTGTAAAAGGAGAGTGGTAGATGGATAGAGATGAGGATAGAGGTGAACGCAGTGAATGGAGGTATGATGAATGTCAGTTTTTTTGCTGTGTCTCTGTGTTTGTGTGTGTGTGGAGAATAGGGTGGGGTGACTCGCTTTCACTTAATATCCAAACAACTCGCTATGGCTCTTGCGTGATATTCCCATTGCGTGACGTTCCTATTGGTCTCAGTTTCAACTCCTATGGTCTCAGTTTCAATTCTCATGGTTCTGGTTTCACCTCTGAAAGTTATGGTAAGCCAATTATATCTATCTATCTATCTACCTATCTGTCCGTCTGTCTGTCTGTCTGTCTATCTATCTATCTATCTATCTATCTATCTATCTATCTATCTATCTATCTATCTATCTATCTATCTATCTATCTATATACACACACTCACTCATATGTATGTATGTATGTATGTATGTATGTATGTATGTATGTATGTATGTATGAATGGTGTGTATACTATATGAGCATGTATATGTTGTGTTCTTTTACCCCGAGAATCGAGTGGTTGATAGGATGAATTTAAATCTCCTTGAAGATGGTACCCAAGCATCGCCATATTCTAATGACCAAAACAACATTTTCCAGTCATTTTGATTGGTCTTGTACTTCTACAGAAATCAAAAGGCGGACTACTGATAGTAAACTAAACATACGAAATATTTAATACTTTTTAAAGAAGAACAAAGATTGGCAAAAACGGAAGACCATTGCTTTGCGAGCCTTTGTCTTGGTACTTTTTGAGTTCAAATTCTACCAAGAATGAATTTCGTAAAATTACTATTATGCCTATTTTGGTGTTGTTTTTAAAAAATAAACTATATCCTTCCACTTCAAAATTTTGCATCTCGGATGTACAATATTTTCGTATTATTTATTGTTCAGCAATATCACTTTGTAGTTATTCAAGTTAGGGATCTTTTCGGTTTGAACGGCAGTTTTTTAAAATAATTTCCACGGAACTAAACACGTTTAAACTTCGTACACTAGAAGAATGTGTTTATGAAACATCTTTTTCTCTTGGCTTTATTGAGAAAATTCTATAGGTTGTAAAATATTTGCTGTTTTTTTTCTTCAATTTCTGCAATTTCAACCAATCAATGACGTCTATTGAGGTGAAAACATTCTGTGCCGTATGAATATGTCCCTCGTTTAAGAAACAGATTGGGTTTATTTACATTTGTGAAGAAAAAAAAGATACCATTCCCCCACCCCTAACCCTAACCCTAAAACAGATTAAAATGCAATAGATCGATACTAGGGTCATAATTATGGGTGACAATTTCATATGACACCGCTAGAAAAAACTGCCGTTCAAACCGAAAAGATCCCAAGTTAGAAGTAAAAAATCCTGTCTCTAAGACTAGGAATCATAGAACCGGTTACCCGCTTTCCAACCTGGATAAATGAACGTGAAATGCTGTGGCGTCGCACGGTTACAACATTTACTAAATGGTGTACTAGAGCAATGTGAAATGAAATGTCCTGCTGAAGAACACAACCCACCACTCTAACCACTAGGCCACACACATTCACTTGAAAGGGTGAAAATGACACAATAATTGTAGATTTATACATGAAAACCATGCCTTTCCGTAAAATTACTCGGTTTTTCAAAAATAAACCATATATAAAAATCCTTTTCCTCCATTTTTTTGTGGATCGAAATCAATGAGTACAAAATAGATATAAAAAATATCACAATTTTTTCGGATGGATAATTAATCTCAGAAAATTCTTTCATAAATTGGATGTAATGCAAGGGAGATAACTAGATCCCATCTTTGCTCCACAATAATCACGACTGAGAATTATTTAAAAAAATCCGATTCCAGCTTGTTTATTAATATTTTCTAATCTTTATTGTTTTTGAAAATTGCAATTGAAAAAAAAAATCTGATATTGAAATTTGAATTTAACTCAAAATTTAATCAAATATATTTGCTATCGATTACTGTTTCTACTTCTTAATAAATAAATAAATGATCAATAATTTTGAATTAAATTTAAATTTTAATTCCATATTAAAATATTTAGTCTGATTTATGAATTTTTTGCCGTTTTATCCATCTGAAATTTTAAACGCAAAATCAAAATAGAAAATCGATACTTTTTCTGCAGTTGAAACTTTCGGTAATCCTTCGAAGATGTAAATATCTTGATGGAGACAATTCCGGTAACATTATTGATTAGATGATTGATTGATTTAGCGTTCGATTACGTTTTTCGTTTAAGTGGTGTAGGTTGGTTATAATCTGGGTTAACGATACAGTTTTATTACTTAGTTGAGTCCCATTCACTCTTGTTTATCCCTCGTAATTGTGATGTTTAACCCCAGGCTTATGCTTTTGACTTATGATTACAAAATTTGGGATATTTTATAGATTGTTGTGTGACTGTATACAATAAGTTCATTATTGTTCTTATTATCTTTCCACCGAGACCAATTTCACCTTTTATCCTTTTAGGGTCGATAAAAATAAGTACCGGTCGGACACTGACGCCGATGTAATCAATCTATTTACTCATCTCCCTTAAAATTGCTGGCTCTGTCCCAAAATTTGAAACGATCATGATGATGATGATGATACATCATCATTATTATTATTAGGATGACGGATTAGGAAAATCTTTAGCCTTTGAGACAAAAATCTTTGTGGTATTTCTTTCGTCTTTACTTTCTGAGGTCAACTTTGCCTTTTATCCTTTCAGTGTTGATAGAATAAGTACCAATCAAGTACTGGGGCTACTGTAATCCACTTGCCCCTTCCTCCAAATTTCAGGACTTGTATTTATAGTACCCATACTTGAAGACATTTGCCCAAGGTGCCATGCAGTGGGACTGAATCCAGAGCCAAGTGTTTGGGAAGCAAGCTTCTTACCATACAGTCACATCTGTGCCTAGACTGGCCCATTAAACTGTCACGTTAAAAGCACCCAGCACACACTGTAAAGTAGTTGGTGTTAGGAAGGGGATCTAGCCATAGAAACCAAGCCAAACCAGACTGGAACCTGGTGCGGCTCTCCTGCTTGCCAGCTCTGGTCAAACTGACAAGCCCATGCCAGCATGGAAAACAGATGTTAAAGGATGATGATGATATGCTGGGCATATGCATGGCAGTTGGTTGAGAAGTTTGTTTCACAATCACAAGTAAAAGTTAGAAGATAAAAGATATATGTGCAGACATGGCAATATAGGTACTGGTA
This sequence comes from Octopus sinensis, assembly GCF_006345805.1. Classification (NCBI taxonomy): domain Eukaryota; kingdom Metazoa; phylum Mollusca; class Cephalopoda; order Octopoda; family Octopodidae; genus Octopus; species Octopus sinensis. Next base: position 28,841,603 of record NC_043010.1, read on the forward strand.
TGGGTGAGTTATTAAGAAGCTTGCTTTGCAACCATGTGGTTTTCAGTTCAGTCCTACTTTGTGGTATCATGGCAAATGTTCACTAATATATGTTGGCTGACTAAATGCTTTGTGAGTGTATAGAGTTGACAGAAACCACGTGTAAGCTCACCATGTGTGTGTGTGTGTGTTTGTATCTGTCTCCCCTCCACTGCTTGAAAACTAGTGTTGGTTTGTTTGCATCCTAGTATCTTAATAGTTTTGCAAAACAGAGCAAGAGAATAAGTACCAGACATCAAAAAGGAAAATAAATAAGTACTGAGGTCAGTTTGTTTGACTAAACCCTTGAAGGGTGCCCCAGCATGGCCACAGTCCAGTGACTGAAGCATGTAAAGAATAAAAGATACAGTCTTACCATGCATTCTCCCACCCTCCATCTGTTGGGTTTTCAGGAATGGCATTTTTTTTATTGCCACAAACTGATTTTCAGTTAGGTATCCTATTACATTGTCAGCAATCATTGGCATGTATGTGTGTGTGTGTACATGTGTGCATGCATGTGTATATGTGTTTGTGTTTATGTGTATATGTGTGTATGTATTTGTGCATGGGTGGGCTGGAGTACCTAAATGAGTGTGCATATGTGTTTTAGTGCCCATCTGTATATGTTTGAATGTGTGTAAATATCTTTATGTAAGTATGTATGTATGTATGTGTGTATGATTGTATGTATGTGTGTGTGTGTGTGTATGTATGTGTGTATGTATGTATGTATGTATGTATGTATGTATGTATGTATGTATGTATGTATGTATGTATGTATGTATGTATGTGTGTATGTATGTGTGTGTGTATGCATGTTTTATAGTTGTGTGTTTCTGTATTTGTTTCTGTAGCATTGTCTGCATAATTCTGAATGTGTATTGTGTGTATGTATGTATGTGTGTGTTTATGCATATATTTTGTATGTGATTGTATGTAAATGTTAGTGTACATATATGTTTGTGCATTCTGTTGCTGTTGGTGTGTTTCTTGGTTTTCTTGCCTTAATTAGTGAGAAAAGGAGGAGGGGAGGAGGAAAAAGATACAGTAGGAGACAAGTGGGGGTGGGGTGGGCATAGGAGAGGGGTTGGAGGAGAGTCACTCATGGCCTTGCTAAACCTTCCAAAAATACTGAGGTTGTTGTTGTTTAGCCCCAGCTCAGTTCAGACAGAGACAAAGATAGAGATAAGGACATAGAACAAAGGCCTTCCAACCATGATCCTCCCATCCATCAAACAAAGTATTCCTGATATTCCTGATTACATTATCTGGTGTGCCCATTATTTAAATGACAGTTTGGTGTGACGTGAAGGAGATTGGCTCTATTTCTAGCAAGTCAGGCAACCATGTAACAGCTTTCCTGAAATTCTGTTTCTTAATATTGACAAGGGGGAAAATTTCTAGAGTGTCACAGATTTTCATACAAAGAAGCATGGATTTACAACTGCATGGCTGTAGGGCAGTATTTCTCAACCATTTTTTACCTATGGACCCCTTTGATTCCTATTTTACTTGGATGGCCCCTCCAAGCCATTTGATGTTGAAAAAAATCCTATTATACAGTAGAACCTCACAGTACGAGTGCACCATTGTATGGCTGTACGAGCTGAGGCTCAACTGAATTTTTCTCTTGAAGTATGAGCTAAAATCTGTAGGACAAGTGAGTCTCATACAAGTGACCCCTAGTCAGCACTGAGCTCGCACATGCTCTCCCTTTAAGTGCAGTCTCCAGTCGCTCACTTCACATGTTTATCTCATTGTGGCAGCATCCCTGTTGTGTTTTCCCCAGTGTTTTTGTTTAGTTTTGTGCATTTTTTTCTATTATTTTATAATAATTAGTTGTGTTAGCCATGGGTCCTAAAAATGTTAGTGCAAAGTACAGTGCTGAAAAGAAGAAAAAACTGATTATGATAGAATTGAAGAAGACAATCATTGATAAGCATGAAAAAGGAATGTGTGTAGTGGCATAGTGCATCAATATGACTGAAGCATGTTGATGATCTGCCCCAGCCTGAAGAAAAAAGATGAAATCAAGGTTGATACAACAGCAAAGTTTATCTCCAGACTCTCTAAGTGACATGAATCTGTTCACAACTCACAAAGGATACTATTACAGAGACCATCATCTGCAAAAAAGCATGAGCGCTGTATGGGGATCTCTTGAAGCAGAACCCTGGAACATCGATGGAGGAGACATCAGCAGACACATTCAAGGCCAGTTGCTGCTGGTTTGATAATTTCAAGAAGTCTGGTGTTCATAATGCCATCAGGTATGGAGAAGCAGCTGAAGATTATGTGTGTGAATTCTGTCAGATCATCGCAGCCGAGGAGTACATTACACAACAGGTATTCAACTGTGATGAAACTGGCCTTTTTTGGAAAAAATGCCCAGAAGAACCTACATAACTGCAGAGGAGAAGAAAATGCCTGGCCACAACCCTATGAAAGATAGGCTAACTCTTGCTCTTTGTGCCAATGTGAGTGGAAACTTGAAGATTAAGCCACTTCTTGTCTACCATTCTGAAAACTCATGAGCATTCAAATTGCACAAAATCCTGAAGGAGAAGCTGCATGTTATGTGAAGAACAAATGTTAAAGTCTAGGTCACCAGGAGGGTCACATAGTGCTGTCAGAGTAAGATAAGTTGTTCAGTAACAGCAGTTCTTTTAGAAAGAGGAATTTCTTTGACTGGATAACTGGACAGGAAGCTGGTGGCACCTCAATGTTGTCACACCCTACACCTTATACATCATCCCCCCCACCAATCTTCTGATCTAATGCTCCTGAGCCATTTCTATCTCCTATCTCACTCCCATCTCCATACAGGTATTTTCCATCAGCTGTAGCTCCACCACCATATCTAACCATATGTTATTCTCCCCTCACACATTTATGAAAGAACTCCTTTCTCTTCTCCTCTCCTCTGACCCACTATCTGTATCCTTTCTTATACTCATCTTCCTGTACCCCAACTGCTCTCACCCACCACTGTACAAGTGTGGTAGCCACGTATTCTCTGTGTAACAAGACACCTATTATGGCTGTCCCTCTATCATGCTCTGCCTTGGTATAAAACGTCACTTACCTCAAATACTCCCCATCACCTTGTAGTAGGAGCTTTTTCCCTATTGTTTATCTCTATATTGTAAGTTATTTGCTAACCTCACTAGTGCTGGTGGCTTGAAAAAGGCACCCAATATACACTATAAAGTGATTGGCATTAGGAAGGGCATCCAGCCATAGAAACATACTGGGTATTGTCAAGCTGGAGGAGCTTGTGTCTCCAATTGGCCAATGATGGGTAGCAAGCTTTCAGAGCATCATATACTGACTGGAGTTGTTGAGCATAAAGGCTTGCATTGACAGCATGACCATCTGGAACAAGCTAAAAGTACAACACACCTTTGAAATTCCACCAGACACACAACATGACCTTCTGTTCAAACTGTCCTTGTTTGGCAACAGGTTCTGAAGCCTGGCTGGAACATAGCCACTGATATTTTTTATTAGAATTATGAAAATAGATCCAATTACAATTTGATACTAAAATGGGCAGCTTGAGTATTTGCCAGCAGTTGTTTGCAAATGTTCACCTGTCATTGAGCCTGGTTATGGAACATGGACATTAAATAATGATGATGATGAGGATATGTATGTGTGTATATCTGAATATGTATATATTAAAGGAGGATATAAATATTGGCAAGAAACTAAAAAAAAAAAATAGAAGTGTTTAAAGGAAGTCTTTTATGATATTTGTTCTGAACCAAGTTATACACATTCTTGTCTCTTTCACTTTCAGAAATACAGTGAATTAGTGAATGGTTCTACTAAAATTTTCAACCAATGATGCTATTATTCACCAATTCCGATGTAAAATATATGAAGAACTGAATATTAAAGCTGAAATATGCTACATTCTTGAAGAGAAAGCCTTGTATTGAGGACATAGATTTGACAGTGTTAAGTATGTGAGGTCACCACAAGAGATATTAAGAGACTATGATGTCTGTAGTTCATGATGAGCATATGGGAGGTGCATGTATGTTGTGGTTGTATCATTACACTGCTGAAAAAGATTAGGGTTTCCTTTTCATCAGTTAGTCAAGAGAGAGGGGTAGTGCCTATTACCTTTTACAAGGTCTCCAAGATTAGTTGGTGGGCAGGAGGAGAGGCATTCTCAAACTGAAGACTTACCTCCAATGATTGTAATGAAACAGATTCCACTAAAGGCACTGACATGCCAAGTAGTGATGTTAGACTGGGTGACTAAGTCCATTGTAAAAGTAGGCCATGGTGGGGTTTGAACTCTGATCTCAACAAATTGGAACAAATGATCCTAGACATCTCATTTGATGCTCTGATATTTCCATCAGTCCATCACTCTAGATCGGTACTTCAGCTATCAATCCTGGAAAGACAAAAAGCAAAGCTGACCTTGATAGCTATTGAACTCAGAATGCAAGGAGCCAGAATAAAAGGAATTTTGCTCACCCTTCTAACTCTTCTCTAAATGTCTCCAGTGAAAGATGATCTTAAAGTCAGTGTGATGGAAGAGTCCTCCATATCTGTTGTTGGGTGTTTGGGCTCTGCCCACAAGGGGCTACACACAGAGGAGACAAACAAGGGCAGACAAATGGATTAAGTTGATAATATCGACCCCAGTGAGTAACTGGTGCTTATTTAATCGATCCCGAAAGGATGAAAGCCAAAGTCGACCTCGGCGGAAATTGAACTCAGAACGTAGCGGCAAATGAAATGCTGTTAAGCATTTCACCTGGTGTGCTAACGTTTCTGCCAGTTCACCGCCATCTGACCACAGACTTTTCTAGCTAATTAAGACCTTCATAATGACAATCTTCATTTAGGTACAGATATTGGTGATGCTTTTTGAGAACATACTGCATTTGATGTTTGATGTAATATTGATTTTGTTACAATATTTGTATTGCTGCAATATTGATTTTGATGTGATATTGATAAGTTTGATGTGAATCTGATTTTGGTGTAATATTGATTTTGGTGCAATATCTTGATTTGATTAATATTGATTTTAGTGTGATATTGCTGCTACATTGATATTGGTGCAATATTGATTTTGATACTAATTTGATATTGAGATTATTATTATTGATTTTTGAAGTGGTATTAGTATTGGTTTGTTACTGATATTGGTTTAATAAATGTTACAATGATATTAATAGCAATATTCATATAGTAATATCAATATTGGTGTGATATTAGTATCAGAGCAAAAATATGTGTGTGTGTATGTGTGTGAGTGTCTATATTCATGTATGTGTGTATGCATGCATGCATATATGTATGAATTTTCTTTGAGTTTTATTTAATTCTTCTTGAGAGAGTTCAAGCCAGTCACTAACAAAGTGACAAGATGTTTTGAGTTAAGAGAGTTCCCAGTGTTTGTAAATATGTGATTGAGGTGGTGTGTTGGTTAAACTGTCAATGCATGCACCCAAGTGTGTGCATCTATTCACTTAAGAACCTCAGATGAATGTCTTATAAATCTTCACTGTGCCACTAATAGATTGGATTTGGAGAATCCGCATGTTTCTTATGTTCTTTTTTTTGTGAAACTGAGCATTTCTAGTTTTTTTTTTGTGCAAATTTGTTTGTACATAACTTAATGCACCTATGATGATAGGTACAAATGTGTGTGTGTGTGTGTGTGCATGTGTGTATGTGTGTATGTATGTATGTATGTATGTGTGTATGCATGTATGTATGTCTGTATGTATGTATGTATGTATGTGTGTGTGTATGTATGTATGTACGTATGTATGTGTGCACCTGAAGTATATTTTATATTTTATATATTTATACTGTGAAATTTGATTTACTAGTAAATTGAATTTTTCCCTGTAAGTTTGGAGTTATACTCCCTAATATTATTATTATTATTATATATATATAAGAGATGCAGCAACATTAAAGGGAAATTAACAGATAAGATAGCTTTCATGTGCGGCAGATGCACAGGGACAATAGACACAACAGACACTCAGAAAACAGATTCCATCACACTCCAGGGAGAGAAACTAGAAGTAGTTGATAGTTTCCGCTACCTGGGTGACCAAGTTAGTAGCGGAGGTGGATGCACAGAGAGTATCACCACTAGAATACGAATAGCCTGGGCAAAGTTCAGAAAGCTCCTACCCCTACTGGCAACAAAAGGTCTCTCCCTCAGAGCGAAAGGTAGATTGTATGATGCATGTGTGCGAACTGCCATGCTTCACGGTAATGAAACATGGGCAGTGACTGCAGAGGACATGCGTAGACTTGAAAGAAATGAAGCTAGCATGATCCGCTGGATGTGTAGTGTCAGTGTGCACGCAAGACAGAGTGTAAGCATCCTAAGAGAAATGCTGGATATAAGAAGCATCAGATGTGGTGTGCAAGAGCGACGCTTGCGATGGTATGGTCATGTGCTGCAGATAGATGAAGAGAGATGTGTGAAGAAGTGCCACTCCCAAACAGTTGAAGGTATCAGGGGGAGAGGTAGACCCAGGAAGACATGGGATGAGGTAGTCAAGCATGACCTCAGAGCATTGGGCCTCACTGAGGCAATGGTGAAAGACCGAGATCTCTGGAGATATGCTGTGACTGCAAAGACCCGGGCTGCTTTCTGCAGCAATTCCACATACCCCCTACCCATTCAAAGTACCCCGGATCCCCAAAGTACCCCAGATCCCCAAAGTACCCCGGACCCAGTTGCCCCCGTGCCGCTGGCACGTTAAAAGCTCGAACCGATCGCGACCAATGCCGGACCCCCCGGCCCTGTGCAGGTGGCACGTAAAAAGCACCCAATCCACTCACGGAGTGGTTGGCGTTAGGAAGGGCATCCAGCCGTAGAAACTCTGCCAAATCAGACTGGAGCCTGGAGCGGCCCCTGGCTTCCCAGACCCCGGTCAAACCGTCCAACCCGTGCTAGCGCGGAAAACGGACGTTAAACGATGATGATGATGATGATGATGATATATATATATATATATATATATATATATATCATCATCATCATCATCATCATCATGCTTTAATGTCAGTTTTCCATGATGACATGGGTTGGATGGTTTGACAAGAGCTGCACCAGATTCCAGTCAGATTTGGTTTGATTTCTACAGCTGGATGCCCTTCCTAATGCCAACCACTTTACAGTGTGTGCTGGGTGCTTTTAATGTGGCACTGGCACGAGCATTCTTACATGACACCAGCACTTATATAGGTACACATACACAACCATACATATATGAGATAGTATCAAAAAGTTCCCAGACTAGTTCTGTAGTATGTTAACAGATAGCAGCACATGGTTGCATGCGTAGTGAGAGTTAGCAGTGACCTTCATGAGGCAGTGTGTTGAGTGACATTGCTGTGTTTACTTTGCAAGTTGTGAAATTTTTTTTTTTTTTTGAGATTGTGCATAAATAGTAGTCTGTGATTTTTATCGAAGATAAAAAAAAACACCCACTACACTCACGGAGTGGTTGGCATTAGGAAGAGCATCCAGCTGTAGAAACACTGCCAAATCAGACTGGAGTCTGGTGCAGCCTCCATGGCTTACCGGACCCCGGTCGAACCGTCCAACCCATGCTAGCATGGAAAACGGACGTTAAATGATGATGATGATGATGATGAAGTTGGAATAAAGAGCCAGTGTGAAATTTTGCATTAAACTTGGGAACTCTGCTACAGAGGCATGGAGCCAGCTTCAGCAAGCTTATAATGATAAGGCAATGAGCTGCACGTAATGTTTAGAGTGGCATGGGTGCTTCAAAATGGAAGAACATCCCTGGAAGACAATGAGTGATCTGGAAAACATACCACAAGTGTCATTCCCAGAAAGGCAGAGAAAATTATTCAGCTTGTGCATGAAGGTCATCAGAGGACAATCAATGATGTTTTAAAGCATTTGAGAGAGGACATTCAGCAAAAGCAACTGGAGCACAGAGAATTGGATTCTTCATGACAACAATGCATCCAGTCACTGAGCTCTTCTCACTTGTGAGTTTCTCACCAAAAACAACATGGCATCGCTTCTGTATCTGTCCTATTCACCAGATTTAGCACCTGCAAACTTCCACTTCTCCCCCAAGATGAAAATGCAGCTCAAAAGTTACTGTTTTAACACTGTTGTTGAGATAAAGAGCAAATTGCAGAAGGCCCTTGACTTGCTTACAGAAAATGACTCCCAGGTCAAATTCCATAAGTGACAGGAATGCTGGGACCAATGAATTGCTGTACATGGTGACTATTATGAAACAGATAATGTTAAATCTTGGGTAAATAAGTTATTTTTATTAAAAAGTAACAAGTCTGGGTACTTTTTGATACCACCTCATATGTATATGTATGTATGTATATATATATGTATGTGTATAAAAAACCACCCTTTGTCAATTCAACTATGAAAAAATCAAATTATACCATATAGAAAAAGATTACACCATATAGATAACAATTAAATATAAGATAAAACATATATCAATGATTAAATAATATACAAAATAATAAATAAAACGTATATAATTGGTAAAATGACTACACGTGTTTCGTGGCTATACTTAAGAACTGATAACTGTAAAATCAATTCAATTTAAATACAGCCACTCTTCAGGTCAAAGATAAAAACAATAAAATAATTAAATAAATAAATATACATATATAATCTTGTAAAATACGAAATATCTTAACAAATATATTCTGGTGTAAATAAAACTAGAATAAATAGGTATAAATATTTATTATATTTACGAAAATAAAATTTTAACTTATATAAGAAAAGAATAACAAACTATAATATCATTACTAGAAAAATTAAAATACAATTAATTAAATTATTTAAAATTGGATTCTTCATGACAACAAAGCGCCCAGTCACTGAGCTCTCCTCACTTGTAAGTTTCTCAACAAAAATAACATTGCATCGCTTCTGCACCTGTCTTATTCACCAGATTCTACCATCTCATCTATACTCTGATACCCGTTCCTTGCAAGTATACCCTGGCACTTGCCACCATCTCTCCCCTACCCTTGCCTCTCCTATTCTCTCTTTTCTTTCCTCTCCCCTCTAGCTGAGTAATCATGAATCTCATCTACAGCAACAAACGTGTAAGAGATGTAGTGAAATCACAAGTAGATTAACAGATAAGTTCACCTTCGTGTGTGACAGATATGCAGGAACAATAAACACTAAGAGCACATGGGACTTAGGACCCTCTCAAATATCCAGGAGGCTCCCTCAAGGTAGTGGATATATATGTGTATATACATATGTATGTATATGAGTATATATATGCATATATATACATATACATATATATATATATATATATATATATATATATATATATATATATATATATATATATATACATACATATACACATACATACATATATATATATAAATATATATATTATATATATATATATATGTATATATATATTGTATATATATATATATATATATATATATATATATATATATATATATGTATATGTATGTATGTATATACAGAGTGTCCCAAAAGTCACTGATGGGTTTCAATTTTTAATAACTTCCTTAACTTTACAAATAAATGCATGAAATTTTGATACAATATAAAGAACATAATGGAAATTATTATGCACATGTCAAATTTTGTAACACTACTACATCACATATGAAAAATGACATCACTTTAAATGGCAGCCACCTTATGTGTACTCTGATATCATCCAGATCTGGCTAACTGCATTGAATGAAAGGGAACCTTTAGAATCATTTAAGACAAACAATTAAATTGTACTTCACTCAGTTGGTAAATCCCAAGTTTGATCTAGCAAAGATCAAAGTTGTTAGCAAGAAAGCAGACAAGACTCTAATTCCATCAGGTAAATGGCCCTGCTCAATCTGTATTAAATGAGTGGGAAATAATTCCATTTGCTGCACCAAATGTAAGTTATGGACATATAAGAGATGTAGTGAAATCACAAGTAGATTAACAGATAAGATCACCTTCATGTGTGGCAGATATGTAGAAACAATAAACACTAAGAGCACATGGGACTTAGACCCTCTCAAATATCCAGGAGGCTCTCTCAAGGTAGTGGATAGATTCTGTTACTTAGGTTACCAAATTAGCAAGGTGGGGGTGGATGCTCTGAAAGTATTGTTTCTAGAATATGAATAGGATGGAGAAAATTCAGAGAGCTCCTACCTTTGTTGGCAACAAAAGGATTCTCTTTCTCAGAGTGAAAGGTAGATTGTACAATGGTTGTGTATGAACAACTATGCGCCATGCTAGTGAAACTTGGGCACTGAATGCAGAGGACATGTGTAGACTAGAGAGAAATGAAGGTAGTATTCCCTGCGGGATGTGCAGCCTCAATGCACATGAACAACGAAGCACAAATGTGTTGAGAGACATGTTGAGCATAAGAGGAATCAAATGCAGCTTGCAAGAGAGACTATATTTTGGTTTGGTCATGTGATGCATAAGAATGAAGACAGCTGTATAAAGAAGTGCTAGTCACTGAAAGTGGATGGCACCTGTGGAAGAAGGAGACTCAGGAAGACATGGATGAAGTGGTGAGGACTGATTTCAGGATGTTGGGACTCACAGAGGAAACGATATTGGGCTGAGATGTCTGGTGATATGAAGTTCTAGAGAAGACCCCCACCATGTCAGCGAACTTGAGATCCAGAAGCATTGTGTTCCACAATAAAACTTTCACACACCCTACCCCCAACAAACCAAACTACATCCTCCATTTCCCTTCCCAGAGTGTTTCTCTTCTCTTCATACACTATGATTATCTCCCATTCCAACCCAGTCCTTGCTACCCTGCTCACTGTTTTGTTGCTTCCCACTGTCCCCTTCCCCCTCTGCAAACCCAGATTCTCACCAGTCACAGCATTCCCTACCCCTACTCCCCAACCCAGTCCTCACTGCTCCCCCCTGTACCCCCTCTATATAGCTAGATTCTCTCCAGTCATTGCATTCCCCCCTCCCTGCTACAATTCATCTCCCTCTTCCTTACTCTACCATTCCATCTATGCTCTGATACCCTGGTCCTTGCAAGTATACCCTGGCACTTGCTGCCATCCCTCCCCTGCTCTTGCTTCTCCTATTCTCTCTTTTCTTTCCTCTCCCCTCAAGCTGAGTAATCACCAATCTCATCTACAGCAACAAACGTGTTTCTGCCCTCATTCTTAACTACTCTCTCTCCTTCCTTCCCTCGCCATTACTTCTGGCTAGGGAACCATGTATCTCCTTTACAATAGCTCACCTCTTGTTAACTCCCACTCTCTCTCTCTCTCTCTCTAGGTAACTGTTTCTTCCCTCATTCTTGTTAACTCTCGCTCTCTTTGGCCGGGTAACCATGGACCTCTTCTACCACGAGACACCTGTTTCTGCCTCTCTATCACACTCTAATCTTTCATCATTTGACAGAAGCTCACCTCCTCCAATGCCCTCTCTCCTCTCAATGATGCTTTGTCTTGCAAACTTACTTGGTGATGCCGCCAATACAGGTGTCACTTAAAAAGTATCAAGTCCACACTGTAAAGTGGTTGGCATATGGAAGGGCATCCAGCTGTAAAAACCATACCAAGACTGGCCTTGTCTGTGTGAGTGCCACATAAAAAGCACTCAACCCACACTACAGAGTGAATGTTGTTAGGAAGGGTATATAGCTGTAAAAACCATGCCAAAACACACTCAGAAGTGTACTACAGGCATCTGCCTGGCCAGCTCCTGTCAGACCATCCAACCTATGCCATCATGGAAGAAGGATGTTAAATGATGATGGTGATGATGATAATATATATATATATACATATACACTTATTTATCTCATCATCATCATCATCTTTGTTGTTTAACATCCACTTTCCAGAAGGCTGCACCAGGCTCCAATCCGATCTGGCAAAGTTTTTACATCTGGATGCCCTTCCTAATGCCAACCACTCCCAGAGTATAGTGGGTGCTTTTACATGCCACCAGCATGGGAGCCAGTTAGGTGTTACACAGTGGAATTGAACCCAAAACCACCTGTTTGGGAAGCAAACTTCTTAATGAGTCAGCCATGCCTACTCCACTATATATATATCTACATTAAAGATATATTCACACTGATTTTATATGTATGTAAAATATACAAGACAACAATATACATTTCACCTAAGTTTATTACTGTTGAAATCACATTTCTGTTGTTCAATATATCAAAATAATTTGACATATTCAGACTCACATACATATATGCAGACACACACTAATGATGTCATACTCACAGTCAGCATTCATGTATACTTACAATGAGCATGTACACACTCATATTCATAAATCTGTAAGAAATCAATTCATCAATCATTCTCAGAGGTTTTGTTCCTTGTAAATTCACTGAAACTGATTTGAGATTAAGTGAAACATAATCCTAATGAATAAATAAAATTATTTTAATGAAATTTTTGTAGGAATTTGTTTGCATTCAGTAAAACATGTGTCTTTAATTGAAATCCATCTAGTAGGGTAATTTTTCCATTTGAAGGAAAAAAGAAATAATTTGAAATTTATTTAAATTGATTCTGTTTTTGATAAGAGTCCATACAAGTTTCATCAAAATCCAATCTACTTTTACTGGAATTCATTAAGAAAATTCATTGAAGTTAGAGAGAAATTCACGAATTCTTTATTGAAATATATTTGCAAAATTCATTCAGAATTTTATTATAGGAATACATTTGTAAAATTTATCAATTTTCCAATGCAAATTCTTCCATTTTGGCGCAGAATTTCATTCACAAAAATCACTGAATTTTTGAAGAAACTCATTCATAAGCCTTTGTAAAATATATTCAAGTTCTAGTAAAATTCTTTACATTTTTAGTGAAATTCATTGAAATTTTCATGATATACTTTAATGAATTTCTTCCAAGTTTCATTGGAATTTATTGACATTTCATTGAATTTTCTTCAAATATTACACAAGTTTATTCAAATTCTTTACAGATTTTGTAACAATTGTTAATAATTTTAATTTTTTTAGTCAGCAGCATAAAAAGTAGTATCGTCGATGGTATGTGTAGTTCATATTACTTTGCCAATGAATGTCATAAACCAGTAAAATTTTTTTAAAGTGGTGTGTGTGTGTGTCTGTATAATTAGTGTTTTTGGCATTAAGGTGAATATTTCATGTTACCAGTGGTTAATATTTATGGATAGCAGTCATTTTATAGTTATTTTACAGTTAGATTTCAGTGAATTTATGAACAGAAAATTATTCAACCAACAGCTCAAACTGTTTAACAGTAGGTTGAGTTTATCTTATGACTAATCTGGTCAGTATGTTTTAATAACCAGTAGTCAATGTTTTGATTCTCAGTAGTCAATGTGTTTCAATGATTCCTTGGACTAGAATGTTCCAGAGCAGTTCATAAACATGTAGCTTTTGGTTATTAGTTCTCAGATTGTCTTCAATTAGTTAATGTTTAAAACATTTCAATATTGTTTTGCTTTGATTTTTTTTCCTTCTTGTTTCTGAACAATAGTTTATGATTGCATGATATCCAGTCTGTCAAGCGACAGCTGTATGTGTGTGTGTGTTTTAAAGTTTATATGTGGAATTAATTTATTTTGGGGAACAAAAGGTTGATATGAAATGAAAAAAGAAAAAGATTTTAGGATATTAGTTCTTGTGGATTGAGTATATTCAACATGCTGCTAGCTTAAGCAGTATTTGTAGTGGTGGAGGTGGTGGTGTGATGATATGAGGAGTAATGGTGTTAGTAGTAATGGTGGTGGGAAACGATGGTGTTGGTGGTAGTGGTGGTGAGAGAGTAATAGGTTGTGATAGAAATGGTAGTATGACATTGTTTAAGATACAGTGTGTGTGTGTGTGTGTGTGTGTGTGCATGTGTGTGTGTGTATGAGATTGGGATATGGAGTATATAGTAACAATAATGGGAACAACAAGTTTATTTGAAATAATGACAATAACATCAACAATAAAAGCAACTGGAAGGAAATGAATTAATTCTTAGAATATATTTTGGTAGAAGCTAGAAGAGTGACAATCTAATTATGCAGAATGGGAATATAGTTGCATTTGTGATGATAATAGAACCATTTATCACATTCATTTTATGGTTACTTCTGAGGGGGCAAGTGAGCAGCATAAAGCATACATCATATATGGACTTAGGAATTTCATGGGATTACAGAAAAGTGTTTACATATATTGAAGACTGTCATTCATACAAATTTTAGGAAAAAAGGCAGAAAGAAATTTTGCTCCTCTGAGAAGTCATCTCAGAAATCACTGTTGCCCCCAGTACATGCAGACCTACCACTGCAATTTATAAATTCATAGCACTCTAGCAATGGATCCCACAGTTTTCACTTATCTGTAGGCATACTGTTTTTCTAATTCTGCTATGCACATCGACACTATATGTATATACACACACACACACATACATATATGCATGTGTGTGTGTGTATTTATATATAATGAATAAGCAAAAAGAAGAAAATGATTTGAGAACTTGGAAAAATTAAGAAAATATTTACATTTTTAACTACATATGTAGCTACTGGTTTCTATTATTTTAAAACAATGATTGTGTCATGCTGAAACAAGAGGTAAAAATTAATCTTTTCTTTCTTCTCTTTTTTATTCTTTTATCACTTTCTCTCTAAATTATTTAATCAGCCTTCATTATTGATTGAAGACTAGGAAAAGAATTTTAAATAATGTGTAAGCTTTTCATTAAATAAAACAAACAAATATATTTTCACATTTATCTATCTATCTAGCTATCTGATGAGATAAGTTTCTTTAAGATGCCTCTGAAACTTGAAGTTGTATGGGGCCAAATGAAACTGTTTTAAATAATAATATATGTAACTCCTAAAAAAAAAAACATGATTTTTTCATGGCCACTGCCAGTACTGCCTGACTGGCCCTCGTGCCAGTGGCATGTAAAAGCACCCACTACACTCTCAGAGTGGTTGGCGTTAGGAAGGGCATCCAGCTGTAGAAACTCTGCCAGATCAAGATTGGAGCCTGGTGCAGCCATCTGGTTCACCAGTCCTCAGTCAAATTGTCCAAGCCATGCTAGAATGGAAAGTGGACATTAAATGATGATGATGATGATGATATATATATATATACATACATACATACATACATATATATATATATATATATATATATATATAATATATATATATATATATATTATATATATATATTTATATACACACACACACACACACATATGCAGAGAGAGAGAGGGATGTAGGAAGAGAGAGAGAGAGAGAGAGAGAGAGAGAGAGAGAGAGAGAGAGAGAGAGAGAGAGAGAGAGAGAGAGAGAGAGAGAGAGAGAGAGAGAGAGAATTTATCCCCAAGGTTATCTGCTGTTGGAACATGACTGAAAGATTTCTCCTCATTTAAACTATCCAGAAAGTATCTTGATTGGGACCACTTCACTTGAAGATACATGCCTATCACAGGGATTAAACTTAATACTGAATACTCATCAGTTTTGCAAGTCACTCATTGTTTATAGCAGTGAATGTATCACTGGATTGTACCTACTCAACATCTAGTGGGCTGAACTATTGTGACTGAAATATCCTGGCCACAGATACTGTGTAGTGCCAATGATAGGATATAGACCTCTATCCAATTGGAAGTGAAAGTATGGTTGGGTGTATAAGAAGTTTACTTAAGGGCCACATGGTTCTGGGTTTGATCCTCACTGCATGGTATTTAGACTAAATGTCTTCTATCAATGACTCAGGTTAATCAGTGTCTTCTATCAGAGACTCAAGTTGATCAATGTCTTGCAACTGGAATTTGAACATCCACTGGCAGATCAAGATTCCTGACACTGATGTGCTTCCGTATGCCAACATCCTGAAACTATAACCTGTTGCAGAAATTGCATCTGCAATGGGCTGGTCACATCAGATGCATGCCTGTCACTGTATCCCAAATGGCTAGTCTATGGTGAACTCTGTCGAGGAAAGTTTGCTGTTGAGGATTGAAAAGAAGAGGTTCAAGTACTGTTTAAAAGTATCTCTAAGTGACCTCAACTTTGCCTGGGAACAGCCTACCCCAAAACCAACCAAAGTGGTACAGTCTGACATACACAAATGCGAAAGAACTGCTGCTGAGATGAAATGTTCACCCTGCAAAGCTAGAACTATCAGTATCCCCAAGTACCACATCTTCCTATATGTGCTTCAAATTTGCAAAACCTGGATGGGCTTAATCATTCACCTCCAAAGCTGATTAGATCAGACAGACACACGAGTTAATCTTGAGTCTTAGTCAATTTTAACAAAGAACATTTATATAGGGACTGAGTTAAGAACTAAATTAAATATTGTAAATTTAACTTTGAAATCACTGTATTTTGAATCCAAATCTTTCTAGGGTCAACTACACATTTCAACTCTTTGAGGTTGAAAGGATGTTTGAAAAACACTTATGCTGATTAGACTGACTCTACTCCCATTTCTGCAAAAACATTTTTGTCTTAACAGAAAAAATTGAATTTGCAGTGTATATCTAGCAAGTTTGTGTATA
This sequence comes from Octopus sinensis, assembly GCF_006345805.1. Lineage (NCBI taxonomy): Eukaryota > Metazoa > Mollusca > Cephalopoda > Octopoda > Octopodidae > Octopus > Octopus sinensis. Next base: position 28,858,226 of record NC_043010.1, read on the forward strand.
TATAAAGATATAATTTTTTTTTAGCAAGCTCACTGGCTAATCGAGACACCAACGCCTGTTCTGGCCCTGTTATTCTATATATTGCTGGTAGGGAGATGAGCCGCAACTATCTTTAGCAGTTGAGCATCCATCATTGATGAAACCAAGCAAGGTTGAAATCATGTGATCTGGTGGTCTCTGAGCTGGAGATGGTGAGAATTTATCTCTCCTCTCATTGTAACTACCACATATTAGTTTATTCTAACAATATCCACTCGATATTTAGACTAATTCTGTCACTAATAAATAAAATTTGGTGTGTATATTTAGACATTATTAGATAGCCAAATGATAAGATAATTAATATTATTGTGTTTTTTACCTTGCTAACACTGATTTAGTATTTCAAACCTTAAAAGTTCCATAGCGAGGATGACATTCCAGAGGCTGGTGCAGTTTGAATGGGAAACGATGCCCCACCTACCATATTCATCAGACATTACCCCATCTGATTATCATTTATTCTGCAGTCTCCAAAGTCATGTGGATGGGAAAAATATGAATTCTATAGATGAGGTCAGAACAGTACTGGAGGAGTATTCTTTGTCACAGACAAGTGAATTTTGGAAGAGGTGCCTTGCAAGCCAACCAGATAGATGGAAGAGCATTGTAGAAAATGAAGGAGAGTATATTTTAGATTAAAAAAGAACTTAATTTTGAAAAATAAAAGAAGTATAAAAAAACCCACATTATTTTTGGGATAACCCAATATATATATTGTTGTATTTTGGGATGGTCATGTTGCCAGTTTAGCCAATAAAAACACACACATTATATAATTGGTGTTCACTTGCTTCAGCTTTATTTTATATTGATTGTATTGTATAAAGTTGAAGCAAGTGACCACCAAATATATAGTGCGTGGGTTTTTATTGGCTATCCCCCAAATACAACAATATGTTTTATTGACTATCCCCCAAATACAACAATATCTGTTTCAACACACGAATTCACATCAAGAATCTTGCAAAATGGATATATAAACGTATATATATATATATATATATATATATATATATAAATGAAAGAATGGAGTTGAACGACGATTTAACAAGATACTAAGATAATTCATTCAACTACTTATATATATATATACATAAGCATATATATACATATATATATATACATATATATATATACATATATATATATATAATATATACTGCATACATACATATACATATACACACAATATCATCATCATCATCATCATCGTTTAACGTCCGTTTTCCGCGCTAGCATGGGTTGGACGGGCTAGCACATATTTATATGCTACAAATGAGAAATCTGCAAGACCTTCTTAAGATTTAAAGGATGATGGTTTAAACAAGATATTTTCCTTCACAACCTTGCTACCAAATAAATGACTGGTCAAAATTAACTAAATTAATAAGAGTAAGAGAAGTATATATATATATATATATATATATATATATATAGATTGATAGGTAGATGGATAGATAGATAGATAGATATAGATATACACACATTATACACACTAAGGAAAACTGATTAAAAAAGTAGGATAGCAACAAATGTATTGAGCTGCGATTTATATTCAAGAGTTTGGTTTGTTGCTCCTATGGCATATGTCAGTGAATTCTATCAGAGTTTATCCAGAAGTTCTACAAAAAAAAAAATTGTCTATATTTTGCTTGGAATATTTCACTAAACTGTAACTATTTGAAGCTATGTCTGAAGTGGAAGGAAGTAGAATTAAATATGTCTTGTTTGTTTTGATTTTCTTTTAACTCAATGAAATGAAAGATAGGGAGAGAGGGAGAGAGAGAGACAGAGAGAAAGAGAGAGAGAGAGAGAGGAATAGATACTTTGTGACTCAGTTGCTTGATCGTGTCAGAAAATGAACTGTAAGACATGAAGAATACTCTTGAAGAAATGAAGAAATATTAGATCTTTTCGGTTTGAACGGCAGTATTTTCTAGCGGTGGCATATGAAATTGTCACCCACAATTATGACCCTAGTATCGATCTATTGCATTTCAATCTGTTTTTGGGTTAGGGTTAGAGCTAGGGGTGGGGGGAAGGGTATCTTTTTTTCTTCAGAAATGTAAATAAACCCAATCTGTTTCTTAAACGAGGGACATATTCATACGGCACAGAATGTTGTTTACCTGAATGGACATAATTGATTGGTTGAAATTGCAGAAATTGAAGAAAAAAAACAACAAATATCTTACAAACTATAGAATTTTCTCAATAAAGCCAAGAGAAAAAGATGTTTTACAAACACATTCTACCAGTATACAAAGTTTTAAATTTTTTAGTTACCTAGCAATTATGTTAAAAACTGCCGTTCAAACTGAAAAGATCTGAAATATTGCTTACAATCTTTCCAACTTTAATAATCGACCAACTCTGTCCCCCAAAACTATTTATACAAAACACTGCAGCTATTTTTCACATTTAATAATTAGAACAAACCCTAAAGTCAGCACACATCTTGGTATCATTATTACAATATATTTATAAAACCTATACTGCCAGCATATCCAGAGGTCATTGATACCCCACTTACACATAAGTTGCTCAGAGTGTGTGTGTAGTGTACACACATACATAGCCTTGGGTCGACCAAAGCTTTGTGAGTGGATTTGGTAGATGGAAACTGAAAGAAGTCCATTTTGTGTGTGTGTTTGTGTATATATATATATATATATATATATAATATATATATATATATATCTGTATGTGTGCTTCTGTTTGTCACATGCCACCCAGTGTTGGTGTGTTTACATCCTTGTAACTTAGTGGTTTGGTAAAAGAGGCTGATAGAATAAGTACCAGGCTTAAAAAATAGAAGTACTGGGGGTCGATTCATTTGAATAAAGACTTCAAAGCAGTGCCCTAGCATGGCTGCAGTCTAATGACTGGAACATGTAAAATACAAATGATAAAAGATATATATATCTATCTAATTTCTCTATCTATCTATCTATATCTTTCGTCTAAAATCAAACTTCGTATCTTCGTTTCTCTATCTGTCTAACTATTTATCAAATTTCTCTACCTATCTAATTTCTCTATCTATCTATCTATCTATCTTTCGTCTAAAATCAAACTTCGTATCTTCGTATCTTCGCGCCATCTTGAAGTATGCCCCTCTAATACACATATGTTCTCTCTCTCTCTCTCTCTCTCTCTCTCTCTCATTCATCTACAAGCTGTAGTCCCGAGAGCAGATAAGTTGAATGCTTAACTTTTACTTCGGCTAACATTTATTTATGTTTCTCTATCTGTCTAACTATTTATCTAATTTCTCTATCTATCTATCTATATCTTTCGTCTAAAATCAAACTTCGTATCTTCACGGTACACCCGCCCTGCCCACCCCCACCACCAATACCGGATATCTCTATATTTTGCTCCATCTATACTGGATGTCGCTTCTCCCACCACCATTATAGGTGTCTACTCTTCGAACCCCCCTCTTCAATACACTATTTCACCATGCATTACCCCTCTCTCGATATCCTACGTTCTACTTGCCTAGAACCTGTCATCATTTCTCTGAACCACCCCTCCCCACTGGTGCTCCCCTATATTTCTGCACCCCCCCCCACATAAAAAGCACCATCCGAACGTGGCCGATGCCAGACCCCTCTGGCACCTGTGCAGGTGGCACGTAAAAAACACCCACTACACTCGCGGAGTGGTTGGCGTTAGGAAGGGCATCCAGCTGTAGAAACACTGCCAGACTAGACTGGAGCCTGGGGCAGTCCCGAGCTCCCCAGACCCCGGTCGAAACCGTCCAACCCGTGCTAGCGCGGAAAACGGACGTTAAACGATGATGATGATGATGATGATGATGACAAGGGTGCTTTTTCATTCTTGCATTTTGCCGAGGTAAGACGCAATCCCAATTTCACTTAGTTTTTTTTCCCAACCATGCCTGTGAAAATCTAGAGATAATTTTTGTGGATTTCAGAATATTTTGTATCTTATTTTTAGCAAAGCTGGTGCTTATAACAAGTGCCCTTGTTATATATAATTCTTCTATATATATCTATTAATTTTGCCTATATGGTTTAGCTTGCAGCTATTGACATTAATATCTTTAATGAGTATTAATGTTCTGTATGTTTATATATATATACACACAAACATGTACGCATAACATTAGTTTTAGACAGTGCTGCTGTATGTATATAGACTTCTCTTTGATGAATTCTCCAGTGAAGGAAGCCACTATTAAACTCATAACATTTCTTTCTTCAATCAACAGAAAACTGCCAAACTGACCAGCATAGCTGAATAATCACAACATAGTTTTAACAGTTGTGAGTTCAAATCCTATTGCAGTAACCTTAGTTCTTTGTTTCCCAGATTGATAAAATAAACATTTATTATTTATTCATTCATGCACACATACACACACTGTACTTGATGGGATGTAAAATACCCTCCCCTCCCATGCCTTAAAAAGTCACTCTAGGCACTATATGCAAAGTTGGATGTACCATAAGCATTAATGCACAAACCTATTTTTACTCCTGAAAGTGCCCAGCTGAAATTGAGATATTTCTAACATGTCCTTGTGTCTTTTATGCTATCAATTGTCTGTATGTAGATGTTTTATTTTAAATGAGAAAATCATACATACATACATGTTGAATTTCAATAAGCCATATATTTGAAATTATTCAAGTCTTAAATGTATTATTTTGAGATTCTGCTTGAAGATTTATGCATGGAGGATGATCTAAATGTATGTATATTTCTATTATGAATTTAATACATTTATATTATTAATACTAATATTAATATTTATATTCATAAAATGTATTTCCCATATTGTCATGAAACATGTGTATCAGCATTAAAATGATACCACATATTCAAGTCTTTTAATAAATATAGACATATACATACATATATGCCTATACCTATATATATATACTCTTTACTCTTTTACTTGCTTCTCTCATTTGACTGTGGCCATACTGGAGCACTGCCTTTAGTTGAGCAAATCGACTCCAAGACTTATTCTTTGTAAGCCCAGTACTTATTCTATCAGTCTCTTTTGCCGAACTGCTAAGTTACAGGGATGTAAACACACCAGCATCAGTTGTCAAGTGATGTTGGAGGGGACAAATACAGACACACATACATATATATATACATATATACGACAGGCGTCTTTCAGTTTCTGTCTACCAAATCACACACAAGGCTTTGGTCGGCCCGAGGCTATAGTAGAAGACACTTGCCCAAGGTGCCACGCAGTGGCACATATATATACATACATACATTGGAATAAATAGAGAAGAGTAATGAATTCATATTTGGCAAAGACAAGACAAATCTCAAGACTTCATTTTGTGGTTCTCTGAACATTTAGTGAGTTGGCTCAAAGTCAAAAGAGGCTTCTAAACCAGAATTTACCAATATCAGCACTGCAATATCAACATCAATATCAGTGTATCAAAAATAACAACAAAATCCAAGAAAACAACAAAGACCACCAAAACCACTACTACAAACCTGTTACCAATGTTGGCACTGTCACCATAACCATCACACATCATACTGACCACCAACCAAACATTTGTTCACCACAGTTACTGTCACCACCATTATTATTAGTGGCATTTTGCTTGTTTAAAATGTTATTATTATGTACAAGTGGTCTGCTAATGACTTTAGCTGTGTTGAAGCAGATCAGTCTGATAAAAAAAAAAATCACTTCACCTCCTGTGAAATCTAACTAATATCCACAAGATTATGGATGGGTCTAATGTCCAATGTTAAGTCAGTCCTCTGGACGGGATGATTTTGATATTTAAAGATACATGCATGCATAAATATTTACACAAACATACATGCATATAAGCATGTGCATACATATACACACACATATATATATATACATGCACATATACATACACACATATATGATGTTAAAATGATAATGAATGATGATGATGATGATGATATATATATATATAAAGATGAGTTGGAAAGTAATGCAATTTTTATTTGCATTACTTTTTGGCTCAAATATATATATATATATATACATGCACACACACATACACACATAAATTATAAAATTTCTTTTCTAGTCTGTATTATCACAATTGATAATAGTTATGTGAAACTCTGAGTGACTTTGTGAAGTTTGGAGTTTAATAAGATAAGACAGTATATATATACAAAATCAACCTTGTCCTCCACCAACATTACCATGCAGTCATTGGCATTGACTCTTCTATGCAAGAACTGGTCTACAGAGTCATCAATGACATCACCATAAAGGAAGCGTTCAACAAAGAAGAAAATAAATTCTTGGATACTAAAGTTGCCACCGCTGATATGCATATGTACTATATATATATATATATAGGTCTCACCGAGGCAATGACTTGTGATCAAGACCTTTGGAAATATGCTGTGCTCGAGAAGACCCGGCAAGCCAAGGCACAGGAGCTTGGCCTATGCCAGTGGTGTAACCAGCCCACTTAGGTGTACCTTTCTTTCATTGGACACTAAACTCTGCTTGCGAAGACCTCTTGAGCCAAGTGAAATCGAAATCAAATTCAATGACAGGACCACATGACTGGTATCTGTGCTTAGTGGAGCGCTAAGAGCACCATCTGAGTATGATCGTTGCCAGGGCAACTGACTGGCTCCTGTGCCGGTGGCATGTAAAAAGCATCATTCGAGCATGATTGTTACCAGTGTCGCCTTACTAGCACTTGTGCCAGTGGTACGTGAAAAACAACATTTGAGCGAGGGTCTTGCCATTGCCGCTGGACTATCCCCTGTGCAGGTGACACATAAAAACACTATTAAAGTGTGGCCGTTGCCAGTACTGCCTGACTGGCCCGTAGAAGCACCCACTACAATCTTGGAGTGGTTGGTGTTAGGAAGTGCATCCAGCTGTAGAAACTCTGCCATATCAGATTGGAGCCTCTTGCAGCCATCAAGCTCACCAGTCCCCAGTCAAACTGTCCAACCCATGCCAGCATGGGAAGCAGACGTTAAACGATGATGATGATGATATATATACACATATATATATATGTGTGTGTGTGTGTATGTATATATAAAGATATATATATAAATATATATATTATATAACCTGTACGCTTCACCTTCAAGAAATATACAGAGAAATGGTGTTAAAAGCTTGATTTCTCTGCTCTGTAGTATACACATACGCTACAGAGCAAAGAAATTAACTATCAAGACCTTTTCACTGTAAATTTCTTGATGAAAGAGTTCTAACCTTGAAGTTTTGAAATACTAATCAACCTGTATAATTATTTTTTTTATAACTTGCATTGTTTTGGTATAATGAGTTAAAACATTTATGTATATGTATGTATGTGTGTGTATGTATATATATATATATATATATATATATATATATATATACACACACACACACACACATACATATATATGTATACATATCATGTATATATCAATAGGCATATCACACATATATATATATACATACACACACATATATATATATATACATATGTATATATATATGATGATGGACTCCTGTCGAAGATGGTGTATGAGTGTACAGCTCTTGCCAAATGACCTGCACAAATGATTTGTTTATAGCGATCAAGTGTATGTGCCATTCTTTCACCAAATCAATGTTGCCTGAACAGGTGCACTGTGTGCCATGTGTCAGGTGTTGAAGTGATTGCAGAGCAACATGAAATGAAGTGTTTTGCTCAAGAACACAATGCACCACCTGGTCTAGGAATTGAAATCACAATCTCACGATTGTAACACCATAACCACTAGGCAGTGCATTCTCACGCATGCACATACATGAATGCACATAATCGTATCAATCATATATATATATATAAATATGATGATGATATGGGTAAAATAAATGCTACTCCGAGTTATTGCAAGCTCTTCTGAATTCATCACAATATTGGAAACCCTTCTGTATTGTCAGTTGGTGTCTCAGGGTCACAAGTGTTTCACATCTTAGCCTGTTGACCTCAACTGATTGGGACAGCAAGAACTGAATTAGTCTTCACCAGAATGGTTTCATTTGAGGTCTCCTGTCAACCGTAGTCATCTTGAGCTGGTTTCAGCAATCATAACTATCTCCTTGGTGGCCAGTTTTCAGTTGTCTGGATTCTAGACCAATCTTCCGCAGGAAATAGTGGAGCGACCCTGCTGGAAAGTCACACCAGCTGACTTCAATAGGGTATGATCCCGTGTGCCATCTCATGATATTTATTTTCCTTCAGTTGGTGAGAAATGTGTGCGTGTGCAAATATATGTGTATATATATATATATATATATATATAATGTGAAACATTCCATAAATTTTGTTTGAGTGCTAGATTACTATTGAAGACTTCATCTCTGTGTTCTATGTTGAGGGTAAGCCAGCTTTGTGGGTATGAGAAACGATGTGAAATGGTACAACCTGGAATGAAGTCTTCAATTTCCAGGAAGCTTATCACTCTCTAACACTCACGCACACACACATACAGTTTGAAATATAAATATAAATACAATACATACACATATATGATATTATATATAATTTATTAGATATTAGAGCTTGTTAAATTATGTACAAATATAATTATTAGAAATAGTGTTTGCAGTCATGTGTTAGGCTGTAGTAAAGAGGAAAGTGTTTGAGTGTTTCTATAATAAGTGCCTTGTGCCCTATACCAATTATTCATCACCAGTTTCACATAAATCACTGCACCAACAAATTAACAGTCAATAACAAAAGATTTCTATTCTTTTTTAATATAATTTCCATATTGTTTTGTTTTACTATTTTACACCCATATTTCCATGTAAGCGTGAGAGTAATGAGTTTTCTTTTGTTCCATTTGTGGGAGCAATTGGTTTTAGACGTGGATGTCTGTTCTACAGCTAACTATATATCTTGGAAGCAAAATTTGACCTGCTGTTAATCAGGCAAACTTAGGCAAGCAGTATTTTGTGTCTGAACCCTAAGGGCACAACACACTGTGATATAGTAAATAAAGGTTGAACATATGATCAAGTAAATGATGGAGAACCCCTTCACCTGAATCATAATTTTATTTGCATCCAATTCCAAAACTGCTCACCATTGAAGTCCTCTAAAAACCCAATTACTAAAAATAATGGTTTAAGCTTTAAGACAAAACAGTAATTTAACACAAGTTGCATAGTAAAAATTCATTATTTTTCACAGCATTGATGCACCACCCACACAGGTTTTTTTTCTTATACCCTTACAATTCACTCATGGTACTAAAAGATCGTCCACACTCCTAAAAAAGTCCAGCACCTTAATCTCATGTCCAATGTACCTTTTGAGGTAAAAAAGAAAAAAATCTCTATACAAAATCTTGATATCACATTTCTACACTATCTCTGTCACAAAATGAAAACTAAGTTCAGTCAGTACCCCTTTATTAGTAAACACCCCGCTGTTGTTAGCAATATTTTTATTTCAAAAATTGTTTCCCTACTGGTCTCTTCAGTCAACTTTTCCTGCTCTCCTTCTCTTCCATTATCACATGTGTCTTTGTTCTACATATAGATCTTGCTCTAGGGACCATACTCATTTGTATTCCACCATTTTACCATGTCTGTATCTGCTTTCCATCATCTATTTCTGTTGCTTTATACCCTGTTGTCTATGTCTTACTTTAAGACCAAAGCTGTTTTTTTTAATTAACAGACATTCTAACTGTTGACCCCACTGTAAATTCACATTTTGACTGTTTGTCATCAGGCTTTTTTCATTTGCTGTTCCCTCTACCAATTGCCTATTTCTCTTTAATGACTAAACAAAATTCTTTAGCCTCTTATCTCCATGTAATATATAACATGCAGTTTTGGGATGGTCAAGACATTGGACTACCAATGTGCAAGGCTATTGTAGACATGTGTCTGAAACAATGACATCTGTGAAAAGTATTTATCTGTCAGAACATTAATTCTATATTACATCAGTTCACCTAACCATTCAGAAAAGGTATTAGATCTCCTGTCAACAGGTAATACGTATACCATTAACAGAAAACAAATCTACTTTTAATAGGTGACAGATCTATTATTAATAGGTAAAAAATCTCCTGTTTGCAGGAAACTGATCTTGTGAATCGATGGCATTTGTATTTGAGGTAAGTAAAGAGAGACGAGATTTTTCTCACATCTGTACAATGTTGCAAGCTGTAGAGCTAAATACTGATTTTATAGACTTCCATAGTTCTGACAGACATTATTCTTACAATTTTATTATATTATTACACATGTCAAATAACAATCCACAGAGAGAAACCATGTCATTTTCACTAGAATCCATAATTACATTTTTTTAATATAAATTTGACAATTCATTGTAAAGCTTTATTACAAAATACAACTGGTGATTGCATAAATATTATAATTATAATTAACATAATCATTATTTTCATTACCATCCTCACAATACCAACACCATTACCACTTTATTTAATTTACATTCAGTTCTCATCACAATTTCGTTGCTTACACTGATACACTTTGATACCATCTTCTACATAGTTTATGTACACGTACATACATATATGGGTGCAGGCATGGCTGTGTGATTAAGACATTTGCTTCATAACCATGTGGTTTTGTGTTTGGATGCATAAGCCACACTTTGGGTAGCAAGTATCTGTACTAAATCTATGATCAATGGTTTGTGTGTGAAATTTGACGGATGGAAACTGCAGAAACACATTACACACATACATCAATAGCACCAACAGCAATGTCTACACACGTATTGAGTCCTACAGTCCTACACTACAATGCCACCATCACCACTGTACATAAAAAGAACACAGCTAAAATCTTAAAAGTCAATGTGAATACTAAGAAATGACTGGTCAATTTTCATGGTGACTTCACACTGATAATGTTAACTCAACCTCCCAAACACTAGACTCCCACTTAAGGGTCAGAAAATACTTCAGACCTTAGTGATCCTTTCTAAAACCCAAAGTGCAACTCAAATTAGAGTTGTTCTCACATATCAAGGATGGTACTGTTGCCACACATACATACAAACTTCCCAGGCTTCACCCATCTAAGTGATTAGTAAAGTCAAGGTTCTCTCACCAGCACACTGCAACCCCTGGGCCAACAGATGTAATCACTTCAACTGAAAACACAATAACCCTGCTCAACTAAATATCTTCATTAACCTACACTCTAGCTCACCCACTGCATTTACCTTTCATCATTCCCATGCCTCTTCCACTAAATCCTTCACTCAGTATTTTAACTAACAGAACTATAAACTTATTGAATTATAAAGTGGTTCAGTACTCCACAGGTACATGTACCCTTAACATATTCTTCAGGTAGAATCAATAGGACAAACTGGGCTTTTGAATTACAAGTACAGTCCATTAGGTAGCCCTCTACAGAGTTTCTGTGAAACTAATTCACTCATGAAACTTGGGTCAATCTTACACAATAGTAGAAACTTGCCTAAGGTCTGCACTGTAATTGATTGAAAGATTTTATTACTGCAAAATGGAACTCCTAAACTATTTAGCTATGTTGTAACCTTATATACACATACATATATATGTACACTCACTTACACATTCTTTAGTTTGTTTTTAATCATCACAGCTAAGGCCATGCTTGAGCATCCCCTTCAATGCATAATTATATCCAAGTAATACATACATGTTTCATATATATATATAAATATAATTTAAATTGCTCCATATAGATTTAAATGTGTAGCTGCAACATATAATTACATAGTTCTATTGTAAGTATTTTGTGTTTGCCAGCATGGAAGGCGGATATTAAACACTGATGATGATGATTTAGAAATAACACACACATGAATATATATACATATATATGTGTGTGTACACATACCTCTGTAATTTGGTCCCACCTGGGACACCAAGCCTATAAACTAACTCAATATATTCCATCAATCAACACCTTATATGAGAGCTGTAGCAGTCTGTTTGTTAAGACACTGTTATTTAACCATAGGTTAGCTCTGATTAAGCACTTCAGTCACAACTGTCCTGTTCTGTAATAGATTGAGAATATCCTTTATTGTCTTTTTAAAATGAGAGAGGACTTGATTTGAGAGAGATTTAACTGCTATTTCTTACAGATTGAGTGATTGTGTCAAGGCTACCTCATTTCAAATGAATTTTCACTCTTCCATATTCTGTGATGGAGAATAGTCCTGCATTTCTGGTAAGATAGATAAACTCTTTAACACAGGTCCTGGGATATTAAAAGTTTGTGAGCCACATCTTACTGCTTAAAGGGTTAAACTGTTCTCAGTATATTTAGATGCAAACAGGTGCCATTATAATATATCCTGGGAGTAATATATATCTACACACACACACACACATTGTATTTGAAGGCCAATCTCAAAGATACCGAGTTGTATGAAGGAGATTATTAAGGCCCAAGATATCTGGTGCATTGATGTACTCAAGAAGACCTGTTCACCACAACCAAATTGATACTGGTGCTGGTGCTACATAAAAAGCACTGGTGCTGGTACTACATAAAAAGCACCCAGTACACTCTGTGGAGTGGTTGGCATTAGGAAGGACATCCAGCCATAGAAACCATGTCAAAATAGACAATGGAGGATGGTGTGGCTCCTGGCCTTACCAGCTCCAGTCAAATCATCCAACCCATGCCAGCATGGAAAATGAACATTAAATGACGATGATTTGATGGCATATAAGATACACTTATTTTTTTACCAAAAAAAAAAAAATGCCTAAAAAGAAAAAAATTTCTCCAAGTCCTATATGTCAAGTTGGGCCCATATTACGTGCTTTAATGCATTAAAAATTTTATCTCCTGAATATGTGCTGCTGAAATTGGGATGCGTCTAATATGCTTGTGAGTCTTTTATGCCATCAAGTATGGTATCTCTATCAAACATTTAATGTCATGAAGAGTTATGGGTAGAATGCAACACATCTTGATTACAATGATCAAAGACACAGCAGATGTATGTGCAAGGACAAATTAAAATTTGAAAAGCAAACATAATTTGAGCCAAATGCTTAGTCATAGCTTCTTCTGTATAGTAGAAGCTATGATTAAGTATTTGGCTCAAATTATGCTTACTTTTCAAATTGTAACCTCTCCGTGCACCTAGCAAATTAAAGGTTCCCCACGTTGACAGTTTGCACTTAAACTGACACACATATCACTACCTTGATTGTTCTACACCCTAGTAATGTCTAGGTTAAATCCTTGAATCACAAAAAATGAATGAATGACATAATATGATTTTCATATATGTATGTATGTATGTTTATATATATATATATATATATATATATATATATATATATATATATATATATGTAATTATGTTAAGAAACTATACTCTTCATATCAGCCCTTCTGATATGTTGAGTGCCAGGATTGGGTTTCCCTTAACTCTCATGTATGAAACCACTTAGAAGTATAATACTGTATTTCACACACACACACACATGCGTGCACACATACATATGGAGAATACATATATATACACATTATTATAACTAAGATCTCAAAATATGCAACTCTGTATAGATTTCCAACACAGATACACACTTACACATACCAGAAACACTGCATGCCCTACATGCATTATGGACATAGTCTTATGGCACAGTCTTAATTTTCTGACTATTATTTTTTAGTAACTTCTTTATAGTAGTCTGCGTGTGTATGTTTGTGTGTGTTTTTGTATGTGTGTGTGCATACACACATATATCAAGGAAATATTAATGCATTACATGGAATATAATACAGCATTGTGTTTGTTATGGAGTATAGAATAGTGATATTGAAGTTAATGACTGGTGTTCAGTTTAACTTTTTGAAAGGTGATGACAAGTAGATGTGCATGAGTACATGTGCATGTTGTGTGTGTGTATGTGTATGTATGTGTGTGTGTGTTTGTGTGAGGAGGAAGAATGTTCCTAAGTGATGTAGAGAAAGATTTGGATGAAATGTTTAGTATAAATTAAGGGACAAAGTAGCACACAAAAAAAAACGGACAAGGTTTAGTTGAGAGTGGCAGGAAAAGGAGAAAGAATTTAAGTGAGGGCTCAGCAAATTTTGGAAGAGAAGTTATTATCGTACTAATGAGTAGGTGGTGAGAATGACACAACTTGATTGGGAGAAATTCTGTGGTTATTGATGTTCTAAATGTATTTAATGTTACTCATTAGAATGCATTTAGGATCTGTACAGCCTTCACAGTTAATCAATAAGATTTAGCATCTAACAATAGAGGCTCAGTCATTGTGATGTAATCTTGGTTGTGTGAATAACGGAGAATTATCATAAGGAAATATGGAAGATTTTAATGACAATGACAGTTTTAGTAGGTTAGCAGAACAGTTTTGGTAGGGTTTTGTAAAGAATGAAATGGACTTTAATTGTGTTTTATAAGGAGCATGATAGTTTTGTTTTTTCTCTCTCTTGTAATGGTCACAATGATTATTTAGCTGTATATTGTAATGATTGTGATAGTTATTTAGCTGTAAAGATTGTAATGATTTTTAAACATTTTAATCTGGTGTTGAGAAAAGTGTCATGGCTCATGAACGGTGGAGGTGGGGAGCAGTTGCTGTTTTTTTTTGTGCTTTACTGTGTGTGTTATGATGTGTTGAATGAATTTGGTGGCATCCCACAGTAAAATGTTTTGGCAGTCTTCATTCGTGGAAGATATATTAAGCATGGTGGGATGTGTTGATGTTGCATGTGGATACAGACTTGGGTATGAAAAGGAAAGAGGATTGTTATGCACTGCCATTGGCTTAAGATTGTATATAGTTGGAAGTGACCTCATGAGAGTCATTGATGTAAAGGAGAAAGAAGACTGAAGAGAACAAAAAAGCCTTGCAGTACACCTTCATTGATAGAGGGAGAAGTGGAAAGAGCTCCAGAAACACATGCTGCAATGGAGTGACTTGTCAGGATGTAGAAAATGAAAAGATAAATAAAATAAATAAGTAAATAAAAAAAAAAAAAATACCACAAATATAAAATGATTAAGATTTTGTATGTTTCACAGTGACATTTTTCTACAGTGACATTATTTGTACATACCCCTTGCCATGAATACTACAAAGGGTAAGATTGCAAATAGTTCCACTAACATTGGCAATGCTACAATGGCATTGGAGTGCAATAATGGTATTTTTATGACAATGTGCAAAGATAGTTAGAACACAGAAGATAGAGATATCCACTAGAATTTTAGGGGACAATCTCTACATATTCCTTACAGCCATCAGTCCACCTTGTCTAAACTTGCTCGCTTGTTAAAGTTTTTTCTATTATGAAGAAGTATGGTGACTGTGTATGTGTGTGTGTATGGAGGGGGGTATGGTAGAATGGAATAACAGACCCCTGCAATAGTAGCATGGCAACAAGGAAGGGGCAGGTGGGTTGGGCTAAAAAGAGGAGGGAGCCTGAAATTTAAACAAATACTGAAGAATTCGGATTATTGGGTTCGGTTGAATTTGGGTTTGGATGAAGCTGTGTTTGTGGGTTTGGCCTTTGTCCTGACCTTGCCCCACTTCCTGCATTCCCACTGGCCCCATGGTGTCCATGTGAGCTTGGTGGGCCATGGTTGTGTTGGTCTCCACCAAAAGGTGATGTATTAGAATAGTAGCCAACACCCTTTTCACTGTTGCCAGCATTACCGGTATTGTTGACTCCTCCCGTTCGGGCAGAAGATGATGAAGATGAAGACGAAGGTGGTGATGTTGGTGATGTTGCACCAGCATTTGGATTGAGTGATGACAGCCGCTGCACTTGATGAGCCTTCTCATGGCATTTTAGTATCGATCGATGCATGAAAACTTTGCCACAGAGATCGCAGCAGAAGCTTTTCTTGTGGGCATGGTTACGCACATGTGTCTTCAAATTCCCCTTTTGGCTGAACGACTTCCAGCAGATATCACACTGGAACGGTTTCTCACCAGTATGGCGACGCCTGTGAATTTTCAGGTTTCCTCTTTGACTAAAACATTTCTGGCAGATTTCACACTGGAATGGTTTCTCACCTGTGTGTGTCCGCATGTGATTACGGAGTGTTGAGATATGATTAAAGATTTTTTTACAAGTATCGCAAGGATATGATTTTGATTCAGTGTGAGCAGACTTTTTGTGTGCCTTCAGCTGATCATAAAGCGGGAAGTTTTCACCACAAATATCACACTTGAAGTTTTTACTTTCAAAATGGTCTCGTTTGTGTGCCTTGAGTTGGTCGAACGTCTGGAAATTGTCCCCACAGACGTCACAGCTGAATTGGTGTGGCTGTGGGGGTGGCTGTGGCTGTTGGGGAGGAGGCAGTGGCTGTGCCTGTTGGCTGTTGCTGTTGTTTGGTGCACTGTTGTCGCCCTGGTTACCGTGATGATGGTGGTGGTGATGGTGATGGTGGTGGTGGTGATGGTGACCCATGCCACCACTGTACATTGGCTGCATTGGAAACATGGGGTCAACTGTTCACTCACAGAAACTAATATATTTTTTGGATGTAAATATGTTTACACCTTTTATATATATTTCTTAATTATTGAATTAATTAAAAAATGATTATCTTTTTTTTTAGTTTCAAACAACAACGACCATGACAATCACAATAACAATGACAACAACCACAACAACCACTGCCTCTACAACGATTATGACTTGAAAGTGTTACCAATTACTTCAAGACACAAATAATACAGTAAACTACTCTTTAAAAATGCAACTGAAATTGTTTGTATCAGCTCAACCTCTTTAACAAAATCAGGTTTATAGTGTGTAACCCAGACCAGTAAGACGGCTACCACTTGAAGTAAAATGGTGCATCATGGGTAATAACAGAGAATACTAATGACAGAACATGTCTTTTGTTATTTTTCATTTACTTTTTTTTTCTTTTCTATTATTCCTATGTTCATTTTTCTAAGGAACAACATACTCTCTTCATTGTCATCAGTTAAACTGAAATTGTATAAACGAACTTAAAAACACAACTTGAAAGTCATTCATTTAGGACTTAGATAAAAATTAGATTTCTTTGGTTTGTTTTGAAAAGAGGGAGAGAGAGAAAAAGAAAAGAAGCAGACTGAGTTATTTTAGTTGGAAGGAATATGCACTCTTTCTCTCATACTTGCTTTCTAGCTGTCTATCCATCTATCTATCAGTTCCTACAAAAATAAAGATACTTTATACAAATGCCAGTAAAATTTTCAGACAGAGCTTCTTCATATTTTTGTCCAGGAAATTTTTATGGGACATTTATAATAAAAAAAAGATTAATGCATATGAAAAAATTTCAGCATAAAACACACCAAAGAAAAAAATAATAACTAAAAGATTAATTAATACAAAAATATCACCAAAGAAACTTTTTTTTTTTCACATTCAGCAGACAAAAAAACAAATAAATATCATTATTTTGGGTTCTTCATAAAAAAAAAAAAATCCCTTTAAATTGTAAATGGTTATCAGAAAGATTGTTTAATGTTCTTCCGTTTTCTTTTTATCTGCAAACATCTAATATAAACTTTTAAAAAATACTGTAAACTAATAACTCTATTCCAGTAATTTTGTAAATCAGAACCATGTGCAAGTTTGAGTTCAATTGTTTTCTTGGTATCAGCTTTCTATAAACAAATTCTTGTTTGGTTTAAAATAACTATTAATCTCTTTATGTTACTATCTTGATATACACATAACTATATAAACACACATTCAGACAGCTATACAAACACACTCACACCCACACACACAAACACACACATATATGTATACATGTGTATGCTTATACATATACCCGCTTATAAAATATATATGTCAGTATTTATTGACATTGGGATATATCTACGTTTTTGTGTGCAGTAAATAAAACATGTCAGAAAAAATAACAAGCACCAAACTGGTCCATGCAATCTTGGCATGAACTGAAAGTATTTAGCTGTAGGAAGGACAGTGGGCAATGATTGGTCTGAAAACAGCTTGAGACAATCTCAAGAATGATGATGCTTTACCAGAGTTGTTACACTACTGAACCACAAACCAGATTGCACTTCAATTTAACGCATTGATATTAATGTCTATAGTTGTTCTATGTGTGATTTTGTCAAATTTAATGCTGTAGGTGCCATTGAAATGCAGACTGAACAGCTTTACACTGTGTCTATTGGCTCAATATCTGGAGGAGCCATCTTCTTGCTGTGGTCAAACCTGCAAAAGAATTTAGAAAGAAATAGAACAATATTAAAAATTCCACTGATTTAACAAATAAACAATGTTAGAATATTATAAGGTCATATAATATATTGGTTTTAAATTTTGGCACAAGGCCAGCAATTTTTGGGGAGGGAGTAAGTCAATTACATCAATCCCAGAGTTCAACTAATACTTATTTTATTGATCCCAATGGGATGAAAGGCAAAGCTGATCTTGACGGAATTTGAACTCAGAACATAAATGGACAAAATACCACTAAGCATTTTGTCCAGCATGCTAATGATTCTGCCAGCTCGCAGCCTTAATTTCTTATAAAATATTATTAAACAGTTAATAGTTAATAATTAAATTTAATCAGTTCTAACTGATTTTGATTTTTTGTAAGCACAGCCTGCGATAATTTGGTCTATTTTTGATATTTTATTATTAGTAATAATTATTGTACTAAGCAAACTTAGGCTTACCTGGCTTCCTAATCCATAATGCTTAGTCTCCCATCCTTATTATTGTTGTATTAGATGCAGGGCAAATTTTTGATACATTTAAATACAAAAAGAAGGCATGTCTTGTATACTGGTAAATATGGTTTATAAAAATGCCTATGATTAACCTAAGATGAAGGAAAAAGTGTCAATAAAGCTGCAGTAAATGAACTGAATGACACTTGTTAGAAAGCAGTACAGCAAATATGAGTTGACTAGTTTGAGGCAAAATAGGTCTGATTATTTTCACACTTTTGAAAAACATTTGAGTACACCATAGATCAGACAAGAGATATGCATGATGCCACCATGACAAAACCAACCATCAAGATAGTCAGATTAGTGATGCCTTGTATGTTGTCATATAGCTGTTGTCAGCTCCTTATCCAGCCTTTTGATATCCTTGCAGCATTCAGACATAATGAGTGGGAGAAGAGTGACAGAAAAATGAGATGAGTAGTATAACAGTAAAAGGGTAAAAAGACCCTCCTTGGTTATGAATGACCTTGAGATTGCACTTAGAAAGTTCCCCTCTGAGGCACAAGTCTGGGCAAGGTATTTCATGGAAGACCAGCCTGATGATATCCAAACTCATTTCTACAGCTGCATGAACTGGACTAACTTGAAATAAAGTGTCTTGCTCAAGAACACAATACAGCCCGATCCAGGAATCGAACTCACAACCACATGATTGTGAGCACAACACTCTAACCACTGAGCCATGTGCCACAATAACAGTAAACAGCTATATAAAGAAAACATTAAAAAATAACAAATTATCTAAAACCAAAACCAAAAACAATTTTAAAAATCATTTAAACGAAAATAAATATCTTTTTAATATAATAATTATGACAATGATAAATATTTAATGTCCAATTCCATTAATTTATCAAGTTCTAATATATCTAATTAATTTTTTTCTAATATAATTCAGAGTCCTAAATTTGGTGCCAAGCAGTCATATTTATTATTTTAATAATTAATTATTTGTATTGATTAATTTCTACTGATGGAGATAAAAAAAAAATATAAAAAAAAAACAGAAACCAATTCTTGGTCTAACAATTCAGAAAGTAAATCTTTTGAAAACAAGTGAAATATATCTTTTAATGAGCTTAAATCAACATTTTCATGTTTCAAATTATCTTATTCTGAAAAAAATCAATGTTTTTTTTTAAATTTGAGTTTTTGCTTTCTTTTTCTTATCTTTTTCCTTTCCCTGTCTTGCAAGTTAACTGGTTACCCCACTAGTGCTGGTAGCATGAGACAAGCACCCAGTACACACTGTAACATGGTTAATACTTGCAAGGGCATCCAGTTGTAGAACCTGTGTCAAATGTGAAATAGGGTTCAATGCAGCCTAGCAGATCACCAGATCCTGTCAAACTATCCAACCCATGTCAGTATGGAAAACAGACATTAAATGATGATGATGAAGAGGAGGAGGAGGATGAATAAAAAAAACAAACTTTTGCACATAAACTTGCACCCCAAACCACTATCTTTGCACCTAAAAATCTGCTTTTCATACATATGACTTATTAAATATGAAAATTGGGAAATTTTTAGAACTAAAACCAGTCAGAGTTTGGAACCATTGTAATGCTATTCTTCTTCTTTGCACTTTTTTTTTATTTAAGTTTATTAACAAAGCTCTCAATATCACAAATCTATTAGAGCTTACCTCAAAATGTACCACTTGCTTCAGATGTGTGTGTGTGTGTGTGTGTTGTGACAATAGTAATTTTGATGTTTGAAGAAAGCATCACCATTATCATTAATCATCCACTTTTCCATGCTTGCATAGGACAGACAGACAGAATTTGTTGTGGCAAACTTTCTACAGCTAGATGCTCTTTTTGTCAATGATTACCTGTTGCCAAGCAAGGAAATCTTTCCCCATAAGACTGGAATTGAACATCACTTGCATGATGGTGATACTCACTCACTCTCTCTCTCTCTCTCTCTCTCTCTCCTCTCTCTCTCTCTCTCTTTCTCTCTCTCTCTCACACACATACAGAAATATACAATGGACTTCTTTCAGTTTCTATCTACCAAATCCAATTGCAAGGCTTTGGTTGACCTACGGCTACAGTAGAAGAAATTTGGTCAAGGGATTTTGCAGTGAGACTGAACCTGAGACCACATAAGCTTCTCAACCACACAGTCATGCCTACTCCTGTGTAAGTATACTGATTTTTTCTGGGACTTTTTTTCATTCAATTTTTCCATGTTTTGCCCCATAATCTTTTTTCTACTTCACTAATTTTGACAAAGTTTATAGAATAAGATTTCTCTTACTGAAATCTTTTATTTAAGTGTAATTAAAAAATAATAAAGAAATAAGGTAACTATAGAGTAACACATCTTATAATAACTTTTTTTAACCCAACCAATTTTCTGTTATATCTTGAAATATAGCAAAGCACTGGTCCTTTTCAATAAACTTAACAACATTTAATTTGGTTGAGAATTGTATTAGCTAGAGTGGTTGTGAGAAAGTAAATGTTGACCTTAAGAATATCGGCTTCAAATTTTAGCACAAGACCAGCAGGTTTGGGGGATGGGAGCTAAGTTGATTACATTGACCCCAGAGTTCAACTGGTGCTTATTTTATTGACCTGAAAGGATGAAAGGCAAACTCAACCCCAGTGAAATTCGAACTCAGAACATAATGACGGATGAAATGCTGCTAAGCATTTCACCTGGTGCCCTTTTGACCTTAAGAATATTATTTACCCATGTCAGTGGGTAAATGATTTATGAAATTAAAAATGAAATAAATATACTGACACCATGTGGGGGTCATATTAACAGTCCCTGAGTATCTATATCTCACCTTTTGTATTCAACACAACTTTAAAAAAAAAGAACTATATTATAACAATTCAAATTTGCAAGAGGAATACAACCTTAAAATTTGATTAATAATTGATATGCTTGCTTAACATTATGAATGTAATTAAAAAAAAACAACCTTAAAACCATGCCCTGGGTGAGGTTCAAACTCACAACCTCTACCTACTTCCCTACTTGTAAATAATACAAGGAAGGCATTAGCAATAAGCATGGGAAACTAACCAACAGTGTTACTAGCACTGGTGACAGTGGAATTGACAGTAACATCACCACTCATAGCTGAGAGGTTTATGGAGAAGTGCAAATGTAAACATACACAGGCACTAGTTTCCTTAGATTCCACTGTTTTATATCTGTGTGCGTGTGTCCTTGTCTACACATGATATGATTGTTGTAAATGAGTATCATTGTCATACAAAGACTGTCATTCTGACATGCTGCCATGTCTGGCCATGGGAAAATATTACCTTGCTGGGAAACAGATGAGTGTTGGAGACAGGAAGGGCATCCAGCCATAGAAAATTTGCCTCAACAAATTCTGTCTGAACTCTGCAAACATAGAAATGGTTTTAAACTGTTTAAATATGTCCAACCTTGTGGTGAAGAATGAAGAACTATATGTGGGGAGGTCAATTCTGACTTGTCTTCTTGTAAAGAGGTGGCAGTGGTGTGGGGGAAGGGCAAAAATTTCATTTTTTTTTCATGTGTATGTGATGAGTTGGCTGGTATTTATAAGTAGAGAACAATAACAATATTAGTGAACAACCAATGAACAATGATACCAACAAACACTAGTGAAGAACAATAATACTAATTATTTCTAACAGGTACATAGCCTCAAATTTGGAGCTGGGAGTTAGTCAATAAAGTCAATTCCAATACTTAGCTGGTATTTTATTTCATTTCCTCAACCTTGAAGTGATGAAAGACAACAACAGCAATACTGTTTCTTTCTACTATGAATACATGATCTGATATTTTGGGGAAGGAGCTAGTCAATTACATCAACCCCAGTGCTCAACTGGTACTAATTTTACTGACCCCAAACAGATGAAAAATGAAGTTGACCTGAATTTTTTTTTAGGTGGGTAAGTCAATTACATTGACCTCAATACTTGACAGTTACTTACTTCAACCTTGAAAGGATGAAGGGGAAAGTTGACCTAAGTGAAATTTGAACTTAGAACATCAAGACAGACAAAATGCTTAGCAGCATTTTGTCCAATGGACTAATAATTCTGTCAGCTGACTACCTTAATAATAATACATAAACCTGAGCTGAACAGAGATATAGACATCTATTAATGTATGAAAAAATTAGTTGCATAATATTGCCAAAAACCAAGATGAAATTTACCAGAAACCTGTCAAAAACAATTAAGTGAACAAAAAAAACTAGCAATACATCATTTATTTTACACATTACCCTTTATCACATGTAATTAGTGTTTGAAATACCACATACTTAAACATGAAACCACAGTACAAAACATTAGGACAAAAACTGATGAGAATACAACCAAACTACTGACACAGGCCAAATCAAGCAATATATAAATCTGGTAAATATACCATATTTTGCACATCTCATTATAAACACAAAATGCCTTCTGCACATAAAATATAAACACAAATGAAAGCATAGCATTATATTATATCAGCAAGGCAGCAAACCAGCAGGATCATTAGAATGTTGGACAAAATTCTTAGTGATATTTCTTACAACAATGAGATAACACAGCTGGTTATATCAACATAGCACTGAGGGTACTCTAGACCCAAATGATATAGAGGAGGAATCCATAGAAAGAAACAATGTAGAAATAAATAATGAAAAAGGTGCAGTTATTTGTGAGCTAAGCAAAATCAAATACTCTGATATGCAAGACAGAGAGAGCCTACTGAAAATCCAAAGCTTACATTGGAATTAAAAAAAAACATATCAAAATAAATTATGCTGCCTTGAAAATACTGTTAAATGAAATCAATAATGACATAACAAAATATAAATCAGGCTAACTATGCCACAACATCTGCAGCATATAAAGAATTAAGATCTAAGATTAAGAAAAGTAAACTTGTCAAGCACAAGGTGCCAATGTGGAAGGTTAAGATCCAAAAAGAAACAGATGCTTTAAGAGGAGAATTCCCCATTCTGGATGAATTGGCAATAGGTTTTTGTCATTAACTCAAAAAATAAACAAATATATAAATCTCAAAACAATCATGAAATACTTAGTTTTAAGGAAGCATTCAAGCAAAAGCAGAAATGCAACTAAAGGCATAAAGAATATGTAGATTTGAAGAATGTACAAAATTCTACAAGCAAAATAAGATATTTGAGACTGACATGAAGAAGTGTTATAGGGAGACAAGAAAAACAAAGAAAGAGGGTTAAAACTCCTCCCTCAATTAACAAAGTTCACAAATTTTGGGAAAAAATATGGAATGAATCAAAATAGCAGAACCAGACAGTGGAATGGATAGAAAGAGAGAAAAAAGAAAGGAAAATATTCAACAACAGATATGGAAGGACATTTATGTGAAAGGCATAAAAATAGTTCTTAGAAAAGCTCAAAACTGGAAGTCCCCAGGAATAGATAAAATTTCAAACATCTGGCTCACTAATCTTGCAGCATAACATAAACCATTAGCTAAGTCTTTTTCTTATTTAATGAAAAAGCCTTCTGAAACTCTTTTGTGGTTAGCAGAAGGCTGAAGTTTTCTTCATCCCAAATCTGATGAAACTCATTGCCCAAAGAACTATAGGCCTATCACTTGTCTATCCAGTTGACATATCCATCATAACAGAACAAATGTACAATTCTAGTCAAAAAATTGTATCCTCTTAAACAGAAGGACTGTAAAAGAAGCTCACATGGCTGCAAAGATCAACTTCTCAACTAAATGATTCTTGAAAACTGTCATGATGGATAATTAAAACTAAGCATTGTATAGATAGACTATTGAAAGGCCTTTGATAGTGTACTTCACTCTAGAATTATCTAGGCATTAGAAATATAGAGTCCTGTAATTTCAAAATTTCTGGAGCACAACAAAACCCTATGGAACACAATGCTTCTGCTCAACCACAGTAAAGAGAGATATAAATAAAAAAGAATAAAAATTAACTGTGATAATTTTCAAGGGAATTCTCTTTCTTCCCTTCTGTTTATGCCTCATTCCTTTGTATATTGAGCTCCACAGTACTCAATTAGGATATTTAATCCAAAACAAGACAATTAATCACCTTTTCTACATAGTCAACTCAAAATTATATGCTAAAGATGACAGCTACAAGGTCTTATCACACCATGCTTGCCACACTTATCCACCTTCCAACAAAATAGTTAGAAGGCAACACCTCCCTCTCCACCCTTATTTTCCTCTTCAAGTGAAACTTGAAGAAGCTGATGAGGGATTGGCCAAAAAGGAAAGTGTTTGTCTTCATCCCTTTCAATCTCATCCATTATACAACCACTTTCACCAAGGCTACCAGGCATATAAAATCTGCTTGCCTTTCCCAGTTTAAAGGTGGCAGGGTGATCTTCACAAAGGGCTCAGTTGACAGCTGGAGCCATCTTACTTGTGACAGCAAGTGTTTGACATAAACTCACAGGTCATCAATGCTTAGGCACTGGATGAGTATATGCAGGATGATTTTGTTGCTTTGCATGCATCTCAGACATGCTTGGCTGATGGCACTTCTATGCCTGTAGAGTTTCTCTCAAACTGGCAATGCTTCCTTGTAGCACTGCCAGGCCAGGGATTTCAGGAAGTTATCCAATGGTCCTGGGCTGAAAATTCCCTAGAAGAGAGCGATAGCTGATTGTCTTCAATGCCAAGGATCTCCCTAAGAACATCACTTTTACCCACCATTAATTCCCCATAAAACATTAAAATGGATTTTCTACCAATCACGATCTCCAACAAGCAGAAGGCTGTAAGTGCTTGAAAACATTCCAAGTGCTCTCTCTCTCTCAGTCTCTGCTTGACTCAGGACTGTAGTTCCATCAAAGAGATAAGCTGGGGGAACACATGTCTATAATAATAGTAATACTATTTTTTAATAAGAATTGACAAAAGATCTAGGACAGTAGAGGATGATACAGAGTGGGATGACATAAAGAGAAATTATAGAGCTTTCACCACCTAAAAAAATTCAAAGAAAGAAAAGTTCCCCTAAAGGAGAGTACTTGTGGAACCCCTACAAAAGCTATGCCCTGAACACTAAAGCAAGTGCCTTTTGGTGCATGCTCAGAGCAGGCCTGATCACTTGGACTATGTTCACCATACTCATTCCCCTTTCAACAAATTTGTTGGGTGGCAATACATGTCTCTCCACCCTCATTTTCCTTTCCAGGTGAGACTTTAAAATATTTTTGAGGACTTCACCAAAGCAGAAGATGTTTGCCTTCTTCCCTTTTAATCTTGTCCACAACTAAACCTCTTTTGCCAAAGCCACCAGATCAAAGGAACATGGTAGGCAGATCTGTCCTGCATATAACAACAGTTGCTGGACACAAGTTAGTAATGCTTGGGCAGTGGAAAAGCATGTTCAGAACAGTTTTGTTACTCTGGGCACATCTGAAACATGCCCAGCTGGCAGCAGTTCTGTGTCTGTAGATTTTATTTTGAATTAGAACTGCCTCTACTTCACTTTGGTGGTACTGCAAGTGAAGGGTTTCTGCAAATTGTCCAATAATAATAATAATATATTCTACCAGCTTGATGCTGTCAATAACAATAATAATAATAATAATAATAATAACAATAATAATAATAATAATGATAATCCTTTCTACTATAGGCACAAGGCCTGAAACTTTGGGGAAGGGGTTAGTTGATTACATCGACCCCAGTGTTTCACTGGTACTAATTTCATTGATCCCAAAAGAATGAAAGGCAAAGTCAAACTTGGCAGAATTTTAACTCAGAGCACAGTGATGGGCGAAATACTGCTAAGCATTTCACCTGATGTGCTAATGATTTTCCCAGCTCACCACCTTATCAATAATAATAATATGCAGTACCAGGCACTGGTTCTCATGGCTTGTTTTGTTATAAAAGATGGGCTTGCCAGTTGTTTGACCATAACTAGTTGAACATATCCCTTGGTGGCTGACGATATGTGCATCTCTGATCACAAGCAGTAGTGGGGGTGCATCATAGCCATATGTTGAGAGGAATCCTTTGGGGTTTGAATAATTCACCTTTGGAATCGACCCCTATCTTTCATTGGAGGTTAATTTAACGACCCCAAAGGGATGAAAGACAAACCCGACCTTGGCAGAATTTGAATGTAGTGACAGGCAAAATACTGCTAAGCATTTCATCCAGTGTGCTAACGATTCCTCCAGCTCATTGCCTTAATAATAATAATAATAATAATAATAATATAATAATAATAATAATCATAATAATAATAATAATAATAATAATAATATTATTATAATAATAATAATAATAATAATAATAATAATAATAATAATAATAATAGTAATAATAATAATAATACAATGAAGGAGCAAGTTGGATCAACAGAAAAATGAAAGGATGAAAGATGTGAAACAATGAGTAGAGGTTAAAGTGGCAGAGCTAAGGTAGGTCCTTAGCAACACATGCAAATGGAAGTAGCCATGAGTAGATCAAATACTATATTATTGGTTAAATACACTTAAAGGAATGCACTATGTACTAGCAAGGAAATAAATTCACTGATACAAAGTTCTGAGTAAGTCCCCAATTGGTTGATAGAAGACACAACAGAACACCAACTGAAAATACCAGGAACCAAAAAAACTGAAGAGCTACAGACCTATTACATTCCTTACCAAGACTCAAAAAATTTTAACTTCAATGCTTATTAAAAGAATATACACCTAATTTGAAGTAAATTTTAACTTCAATGCTTATTAAAAGAATATACACCTAATTTGAAGTAAACACCATCATTCCACAAGTACAGAATGAAGGTAAACGGAACTCCTGTGGATGTAAAGACTAACTGATGATCAACAAAATAATACTAGAAAAAACTGTTATACACAGAATAAGAACTTAAGTACTGCATGGATCAATTACTGGAAAGCTTTCAATAGTTTTTGCCATGAGTGGATATTGAAAGTCCTAGAAACATACATCTTTCTAGTAATCTCTTTCTTCAACATGGTATGACAAAATGGACATCTCTAATTTTAATCCATGATAACAGGTATACAATCAAGCAAAAGTTGATGAGTTGTAGTGCACCTGAGCACTGTACACAATTATTATTATTATTATTATTATTATTAAAACCAAAATAAACTGTGAAATTTTCTAAGCTGACTCTATTTCACCTCTCATGTTCTGTATGGCACTCTTCTCACTTTCTAGTGAACTGAATAACACAGAGTATGGATACAAACTAACAACAACAACAACAGAAAAATCAATCACTTATTCTTTATGGGTGACCTGAAATTATATACTATGAATGACCAGGAATCAGAGGAACTTTTAAAAATGGTAAAGCAGTTTATCATTAACACTATAGGAATGAAATTTAGGCTTGATAAGTGAGCAAAAACAATTTTTAAGACAGGAAAGCCCACTGCAATGCTATCCATCAAAATTGAGCAAGAAATCACTTGACAACAACTAGATCTTGCTGCCGTCAGAACAGGTATAAATAATGCAAAGTGTTTTATCTAATGGGCAATGATCTTTTTTATTGGCTACAAGAGCTTCAGATATTATGACAGCAAGATGTGAAACAACAGAGTGGGGGGAGTCATCGTCGTCATCATCATCATCATTATCATCATCGTTTAACGTCTGCTTTTCATGCTGGATGGGTTGGATGGTTTGACTGAAGACTGGCAAGCCAGGAGGCTGCACCAGGCTCCAATCTAATTTGGCAAGGTTTACAGCTGGATGCCCTTCCTAATGCCAACCACTCCGAGAGAGTAGTGGGTGCTTTTCATATACCACTGGCATGGGTGTCAGTCAGGCAGCACTCGCATCGGCCATGCTTGAATGGTGCCTTTTACCTGCCGGTGGCATGGGTGCCAGTCAGGCGGCACTGGCATTGGCCATGACTATGATTTCACTTGGTTCAACAGGTCTTAACAAACACAGCATACTGCCCAATGATTGAATGGTGCTTTTAAACAGGCCAGTTATGTGACACTGGCATCAACCATGACAATGATACCACTTGGCTTGCTGGGTCTTCTCAAGCAATTTACTATAAGTTTTACTCCAATTTCTTGCAAATTTAAATATTCACTGCTTCCAATTCATCACTAATTTAAATATTCATTGCATTCACTGCAGAGTATTCCATTTTCATTTGCAAAGTCCTTCACTTAATCTTTTAAGTTTTAATTTGCTATTAATATATATTTAATGTAAAAACATTAATTACTGATTGAAAATTTTAAAAAATACCTGAGTAATTTTTTAATGCAGGATAGCTGCGAGAAGAACTCAGAAAGTTGGGGATTTACTATTAGAAGACGAGGACAAAAAAAAAAGTTACCGACAAGTACCTTAAACCTTATACATAGTTTCCAAACACAGCTTTAACAGTGACACACACATATACCAAACACACTTGCTCACACACATAGATATACATACACACAAATGAAAGGCAATGAATATGTGTGTGTGTGTGTGTGTGCATGTGCATGTGTGTGTGTGCTATTCATTGACAAAACTTCATGCTGCATCACTTTTGTGAAGTTTTGCCAGTGAACAGGTTGCAGTTCACTGACAAATATTTTGACACAAGCGAAGTTTTAATGTTGAAGTGAAACAAATGGTATTTGTGTGTTCTTGAATGGTTTACAAACATCTTCCATGCTGCAATTGTTTTTGTTTCAGCACACAATCTTAGATCAAGTCACTTGCTATGCAAGTACATCTCTATAATTTTTTAAAATTACTATGGATAAATGCAAGCAATGACCTCAGGTTCTCCAATATTTTAATTTCTAAACAGAAACAATTGGGGGGCAGGGAGTCTGGTTGCAAAAGATTCATAATTTCTCAAATTTTCTTTTTTATAGCATATAAATGTATTTATAGGGAAAGATATTGAAAAACATCAATACATGCGAAAGTGAAGAAGTGAGGAGGGTTGTCTTTGGACGTGCTAGAAACAACAGCCAAGTCACCCTTAACCCTTTCGTTACCAACCCAACTGAAACTGGCTCTGGCTCTGAGTATAAATGTCTTGTTTTCATAAGTTTTGAATTAAAATCTTCCACCAAACCTTAGTCACAATTTATGTTCCTAACACTAGCTGAATGATATCTGAGTTATTTTACTAAATTCTTTGTTATATTTAAAGTAATTGAAAGAAACAGAGCATCTCAAAATAATACGGTAAAGAAAGGGTTAAATCACTTTTCCTTCTGAAAATATTATTTTTTTTTACTGAAAATGCTCTTCTCATGGTTTTGAAGTGCAGAAAAAAAAATAAAATTGGTCAAAATAGGTCCGAAGTGGGATGAAGGAGTCGGGTGTAAAAAAATGAGTTTTCAAAACTTCTTTCATACAAAGATCCCTCCTCAACCCCAACCATATCATTTCAAAGGCTGTACTTGCTTATTGTGTTGGTCTGGAAGGAGTGTACTTGCTTATTGTGTTGGTCTGGAGGGAGTGACTAGTGAGTTTCAGATTTTGGTGAGTATATATTGTAATTAGACGATAATTTATTTTCGAATGCAGCGATGCCATTAGAATAGCAGAAACATTAGGTAAATTACCCTTACAAAGTGGAAAAATTTGTCAGCAAACAGTCATGTTTCTGCTGTTCTAACAGTGTATCTGCGTTTGAAAATAAATTATCTTATTTGTATCTATATACACATTTCGGCACTTATAAAAAACATGTTAAGTTTGTTTATATTTATGTACTCTAATTAGGTTTAAAATAAACATAATAGTTAGGTCAGCAGTGACTAAACCATCAAACCCACCAAGTATGCTTAGCAAGGAGGGTACCCTGGTGGATGAACTCGTTTGAGTCAATGGCCATCCAACAAAGTGTATATGAGGGCAGGTATGAACTCTCTGAGCTTTAGTTGGCTACCCACCTAGTGATGGTGTCATGATAAAAATACTGGTGATTGCACAACCTTATAAATGCTACCTCAAAATGAGTGATGTCATATTCAAGTAATAATCATAACTAGAACTGTGAAAAGAGAAGTTGTCATGCATGACAGGCAAGGAGTGTCTGATCAAGCACCAGCAAATTGTCATCAAACCATTTATCAGAATCAAAGTTTAAAATGCAGTGGGAGAAAAATGAAATGGGGGAAAAGAGGCAATCAAGATTGTGATTGAATGTTGGATGAGAAGTGAACCAAATAAATGAGGTTTCATGAAATGAATGAAGAGAATATGGACTAAAAAGGGAGTCTTTGAAGCTTGTACCCAACAATTGATAGACCCAACAATCATAAAGATGATTGAATTACAAGACCGAAAATTTAAGTAATTCAGAGAAAAATAAAAAATGAACAGGAAAAGTGTGAAACAGCAATAGCAGAAAGTGGTAATGAAAGGGTAACAAATGAAAAAAAATGAAAAAGAAGGACATCACCTTCATAGTGAATTTGATTTAGCTAGACAAATGGCAATAAATGTTACATAAAAATTAACCAATGAAGAGAAGACAATTCTAGAAATGCTGTGAGGTAAAATGTGTGGCGTGAACAATGAAGTGCCATCAAATATAAGGTATATGGGCAGAGGAAAAGTAAGGAGAGCTACAGACAAAGTAAGTGGCGTTTTGATCTTGGTTAAAACAGAGAACATTAGTGAAACAAACCAGCAAATCATAACTGCAGCTAATGCTGTAGCTGACATAATAGGATGCAAGTGGAAGACTGTTGTCGAAAACAGAACTAAACTGGAGGAAAAGAATACAAATGAAGTTGGAAAAGATACAGAAAGAACTAGGGCAATTGAATAGGATAATGAGAAGAGAACTCAAGGATAAGATAGCAGTCAGAAAACTGAATGGACAGAACAGGTTAGAAGAAAGGGGAAAGCAAACTGTACAAAGGGTCACAGCATTGAAGGACAAATTAAAATGAATGATGCCAGATGCAAAGGTTTTGAACAGAATAGATTGTTTCTATCAGATAGGTGTCTTTTTTGAAGAAATAGAGTGGGGAACAACATCAGGAAGTGATTTCAGATGTGAAAGAAAAAGTATTCTAAGGAGAACTTTGAAACAGGCCAGTGAGACAGAGAGAGAAAGTGCAGAGTAGCAAACACAGGTGGAGACAACTTACAACTGCAGCAAGACAAAAAGGACATCAGAATTGATCTATATTCAGAGAGAGAAGTTAAAAAAAAACCCAGCAAACTGGAAAGGACCTGGCCTGGATGGAGTACAAGGTTACTGGCTGGAGAATTTTCACAATAGCACGAAAGGATCACTACACACTTAGATGAATACCTGCAGCATGGACATATCCCCACCTGAATGACAAGTGGATGAATGCTATGTCTCAAGGGCCCCTTGCAAGGTAAATTGGTATCGAATTTTCAAACTATAACCACTTACATGGAAGCTTATAATCGGTGTCTTAGCAAAAAGTTATATAATCTTCTGGAAAGACACAATCTACTTACAGCAGAGCAGAAAGGATGCAGGAAGTAAAGTAGGGCAACAAAAGACCACTTATTAGTTGATTAAATGATAATCAGAAATAGTAGATGCAGATTGATTACAAAAAAGTATGTGACATGGTACCACAGATATGGATAAGTAAAACAATGAGCATGTTTGGAGTGGCAGAAAATATGGAGAAAATGGTTAATGCAAGTATGAAACATTGGAATAATGAAAAAAAAAAAAAAGAAGACTTGGGAAAGTGAACATCAGCTATGGTATATTTCAAAGTGATAGCTTATTTCTATTAATATTTGTATTGGTCGTGATACTGCTCGGTTTGATATTACGAGCAGTTAAAATAGCTTGTGATTTGGGAAAAGGATATGGTCAGATAAATCATCTCCTTTTTATGGATGACATAAAACTCATTTGAAAAATGAGAAACAGCTTGAAAGTCTTGTACATGCTGTTTACATTTTCTCAAATGATGCAGGTATGGAATTCAGGACTGAAAAGTGTGCTATGTTGACAATGGAACATGGAAGTTTTGAAGGAAGCCAAGGAGTTGAAATGTCAATTGGGCAAACAATGAAAGCAGTCAAGAAAGGACAGTTGTATAAGTATTTAGTAACACTGGAAGTAGATGAAATAAAATATGAAGAGATGAAGTAAATTACAAGTAGGGAGTACAAAAAAAAAGTGAAAAAAATATTCCAGTCAAAGTTGAATTAAAAAATACTATTGAAGCAATAAATGCAAGAACAGTGCTGGTTATCAAGTATGGGGCTAGAATAGTAAGATGGAACAAAAAGCAACACACATAAGCTCAACAGAAAAACTGTTGACTATGTATGGAATCCATGATCTGAAAGCTGATATTAAGCAGCTGTATTTGAAAAGAGACCAGGGTGGAAGAGGCTAAATTGTTGTGGAACAGTGTGTACAGATGGAAAGGAAAAGCTTACTAGAATATTTACAGAAAAGCACAGAGAAATTGCTAAAGGCAATGAATAAAGAAGAGGTGATCAAGTGTGGAATAGAAGAAATGGACAAGAAAGAAATTCAAAGATAGTATGTTAAACAGATTAAGAAACCTTTGTATGGTTAGTTTTGGAAAGTCACTGAGGATGTATGTGGAACAAAAACCGGGGCTTGATTGAATAAAGGGCAATTGAAAAAAGAAACAGAGAGCCTTATTATAGCAGCTCAAGATCAAGTGATAAAAACAAACAACTTAGAAAATATGAGTATGGGGAGGTGTCAGCAAAATGTAGAGTGTGTGGAATTTGGGATGAAACACTGGCACACATTGTTGCAGGATATCCCCAACTTCCCTCGGGGATAATATAAAAAATGGGGACATGACCAAATTGTGAAAGTTGCACTGGAAGCTGGAAGCACTTGGTGTGATCAAGTTGAAAGAGTGCTTGATTCAGAGAAATGCAAGATTTTATGAGATTTTCCAATTCAAATGGAAAACACAGAAAATAATAGACTAGATATAACAATAATAGACAAGGAAAAGAAAAGTTGCTTACTAATTAATCGATCGTGTCCATTTGATTCCAGGATTGTGAAAAAAGAAGTTGAAAAATTTGAAATTGCAAGAATTTGGAATATGAAAAATGTAAAGGGCAATAAATGATGCATTAGGAACTGTGAGTAATGATATAGACAAATTGGTTGAAGGAGATTGAAATGGAATACCCTATGGAGCTTCTACTGAAAGTTTGTCTCATAGGAACAGCAAAGATTATCAGGTTTTGAGCACTTGAAAGATTATTGAAAACTTACGGATATCTAAGGTTACATATAGTAATCCACTATCCACACAAATTCTACAAGGGATAAGATGAAACCTGAGTCAAGTTGAATAATAAAGAAAATACCTCATTATATATGTTGCAATTCCTTCAGCTTAAAACAATGCAGCCAAGGAAGTAGAAAAGAGGAATGGTTAGATATCAAGACAGATATGCGAATACAGCACAAAATCTGCCTGTCCCCTAGAATAACAGATATTCTTAGAAAGGTACTTTCTGTCAAAAGCCTTTTGTTAAGGCTTCGTAGCTAACAAAAGAAGAAAAACAAAAGCCCAACAAAAATAATATTTTATACTTAAAATATAACAATTGTTTTTGCATAAGAACAAGCAGAGGGATTTAGTCAATACCATTAACTGTAGAACTTGATTGATACTCTATTTTATCAACCCGAAACGGATGAAGGGGAATGTTGACCTGAGTAAAACCTGAACTCAGAATGTAAGGAACCAGAACAAATAGAAGACATCTTTTCCAATACTCCAACAACTCTGCCAGCTTGCTGCCTTTAAAGATGATCGTGATGATGGTGGTGGTTTTGGTGGTCTCAGTGGTGGAGATGATGATGATGATAATGACAAGGAAGGGGATGTCTATGTTGATGTGAAATAAAACAATTATTGAAATATTGAATGGAGAAACCAAAATCGCAGTAATAAGAATAATAACAGCAACCACAACTTGAAAGAGAAAAGCACAACTAGCTGGCTTATGGTTCATATTTTGTCTATATTGTGTTGTGTCTAAAATCCTTTCTAATTTTGGCACAAGGCCAACAATTTTGAGGGGTGGGTGAATTTTATTACATCAAACCCAGTGCTCAACTGGTACTTATTTTATCGACTTCAAAAGTTGATGTTGGTAGCACTTGAACACGGAATGTAAAGAGCTGCTGAGCATTTTGTCTGGCGTGCTAATGGTTCTGTCAATTCACTGCCCTCACGTAGTGTCTATAATAAAGTTACTTAACACTTGTTGACAAAGTTCACATAGTTTTAATAAGTAATCAAAACATAAATATAATTCAATGGTTTCAGAGTGTTGTGCAAAATTAACATGGATTTTGGTAGCTTGTAGCACTAATATAATGAACCTCAGAAAGAAAAATTTAAGAACAGTCCCTCCATTTATAAAGTTTTCTATAGAAAATCTTGTGGATGCTTCAGCTAAGGATTATATTTGTTTCTTGATGGTATGTGTTTGTGTATTTATATGAAAGATTTCGTTTGTAATCATTTTTCAATCATCAAATTTAATCTGTATTCTGAATTTTTTTTCTCAAAGTATTTTTATCTTGTTTGATTTCATGGAAGTCTAAAAACAGACATATGCACACCTCCATGCAAATGCATAGTTAAATATCTTAAAAAGTCATGAAAATTAGACAAATATAGCAATGATTATAATGTTGGCAACTTGTATTTTGCATTGTAAATTTATAAAAAAATTTTTCATGGCAGCTGAAGTTACAAAAGGTTTGACACAGGCTGCACTAACAAAAGAACTGCCAATATTGCAGCCAAATCTCCCATAAATTCCATCCTACCATCTTGAAAGATTTTATCTAAGCGTGAATGCCATCATAATATGACAGAAGCAATGCTGCTGTACAAACAAATTCTAAATTCCCTATAAGAGGCATGTTTTCCAAAATATTTATATAAATTCAAGAGGGCAATATCATTTATAAAACTTTTACATAAATGCATGACATTAGGTCAACAATAACAATGACACCAACAGCAATAATAAACATTTATACAGAAAATAATATTTAAAAATCCTTCACAAATAAAAATAAAGAAACAAAAATACCACAATACAACATTATTGACTTGAAAAACACATGACGTTCACATAGCAATAATTCTGAAAATATTCTTACAACACAAAGATACATTTTATCCCCAATTATACTCAGATCAAGTTAGACAGACCCTGTCACCATAAAGGAGATCTCATAACATACATAAACATTCATGCATCCATTACATAGTTACTTCAAAGGACATAAGTAAATTAATAGAAAATTATACTACACTAAATTGTAAGCATTCAAAATAAAAAATCCAGCAACAAAAAGCACATTAATAAGTATATATCCACCCCACGGAAGTATGCTGTGCACGACACCTTTGGAAGTATGCTGTGCATGAGAAAACCGGGCAGGACAAGTGAGACCAACTAGTGACCGAGACCTTTGGAAGTATGCTGTGCGTGAGAAGACCCAAGAAGACCTGGCAGGACAAGTGAGACCATAACCCGTGGCCTCTACCTGGGATGTAGCCGGTCCACTTATGCATACCTTTCCTTCTTGGGACACAAAACTCTACTTGTGAAAACCTGTTGAGGCAAGTGAAAATCAAAATCGAAATCGATCAACATCAATGAAAATTGTAGTTGTGATACCAGTGTTGGTGGTACGTAAGAGAACCATCCGAACGTGGCCATTGCCAGCGCCGCCCCAACTGGCCTCCGTGCCGGTGGCACGTATAAAGCACCATCCGATCGTGGCCGTTTGCCAGCCTCCCCTGGCACCTGTGCTGGTGGCACATAAAAAGCACCCACTACACTCACGGAGTGGTTGGCATTAAGAAGGGCATCCAGCTGTAGAAACACTGCCAGATCAGACTGGGCCTGGTGCAGCCTTCTGGCTTCCCAGACCCCAGTTGAGCCGTCCAACCCATGCCAGCATGGAAAACGGACGTTAAACGATGATGATGAAGTCTCAGAGCCAGATGAAATCCCAAACCTACACTTAAAAGACCTAGAAGCAGCACAAAACACTGGTGAGTAAACTACCTGTTGAGTCTCTAAGCTTGTGTCGGGCGCAAGAACAATTCCAGAATTTGAAGCTTCCTAAATAGAGTACAACAGGGTTTCACTCTCTTGGTCGTTCTTTTCAAGTTATATCTAAGCAACTCTCTTAAGCCTTGTCGAATAAAGATATCCCATTCATATCCTTTCACTATTCTTCAAATACAGTTGTCTCCCTTCTCATTGTCACCATCAGAGAACATCAACTCCAAACAAAACTTCTACAATGTTTACAACATACAAGCAAGATATAATGTAGAAAAAACATGTTGCACAAACATACCTAGAGCACCCACACACTCACATATTTACTTAAACCCTCATATATACCATATTTGGCCAACTGAGAGAGACAATAATAATGGTGTACAAATTATACATTAGAACCACCATGGACCATACTAGTTTTGTCAAAACGTATTTCTTCACAATAAACTAACAAAGAACACAAACCAACACACTAAGCATCACCGTAAAGACCATACCTATTGATAACAACAAAACAGAACAAAAATACTAAGAATGAAAGACAACCTGGACATGTGAGGAGCACAGTTTGTTAATGCAAGCAAGCTTCAACCTTCTAAGTTCATGTCACTACATGAAAGATCACCCCTAAACAACCTGACACATATACAAAACACACACACACATAACAGACACATATAACAGCTCACAACACTAAAGTAACATGATAAAAATATAATAAATCTCCTACACAACCCTGACAAACATAAAAGCACTACACTGTGATGTACATCAAGACAATAAATGTAGAGGAACTGTCATATCCTTTCTGTCTGCTGTTGCCACTATTAGACTCTCCAGGTGAACAGAAATAGACTGCACAACGGAGAGAGTGCGATAGGTTCAGA
The DNA here is from genome assembly GCF_006345805.1 of Octopus sinensis. Taxonomy (NCBI): domain Eukaryota; kingdom Metazoa; phylum Mollusca; class Cephalopoda; order Octopoda; family Octopodidae; genus Octopus; species Octopus sinensis. The sequence continues at coordinate 28,895,998 of NC_043010.1, forward strand.
TTATCATGTTACATCCCAAATGATTCATCACTGCACGTTGAAGTGTGCAATATTGTCCTCACCTAAGGCAGAATCATTAGCATGCTGGGCAAAATGCTTAGCAGAATTTTATCCATCTTCATGTTCTGAATTTAAATTCCACTGAGACTGACTTTGCCTTTTGTCCTTTTGGGGTTGAAAAATAAATGCCAGTTGAACAGTGGGGTCAATTTAAGTAACTCTAGCCCCTCCCCCAAACCTGCTGGTCTTGTGCCAAAATTTGAAATCAATATTGTCCTCACCTGTTTCCAAGTAAGCCAACCCCCACCATGACCAAATATAATTTTCATGGAAGACTGGAAACAAGAAACCTGACTTGCATGACAATAATGCTCATTTATAACCCTCATGTGGTGTTAAGACAAGGGTACATACACACTTACACATACATCATCATCATCATCGTTTAACATCCGTTTTTCATGCTAGCACGAGTTGGACGGTTCGACCGGGGTCTGGGAAGCCAGGAGGCTGCACCAGGCTCCAGTCTGATCTGGCAGTGTTTCTACAGCTGGATGCCCTTCCTAACGCCAACTACTCCGTGAGTGTAATGGGTGCTTTTTACGTGCCACCAGCACAGGTGCCAGGGGAGGCTGGCAGCGGCCATGATCGGTTGGTGCTTTTTACGTGCCACCGGCACAGAAGCCAGTCAAGGCGATATAACAATCTTAAAGCAGGTACATTGTTTAAAGTTAAACTGTAGTATTTGTCTCAAGATTGCATCTCTTATAAGTGTATGTATAGTGTTAAAAAACACAGAAATGCATCAGTAGCATACAAAAATCATCCACTAGCAAGTGCATTCATCATCATCATCATCATCGTTTAACGTCCGCTTTCCATGCTAGCATGGGTTGGATGATTTGACTGAAGACTGGCGAACAAGATGGCTGCGCCAGGCTCCAATCTGATATGGCAGAGTTTCTACAGCTGGATGCCCTTCCTAACGCCAACCACTCTGAGAGTGTAGTGGGTGCTTTTTACGTGCCAGTGAGGCGACGCTGACAACGATCATGCTCAAATGGTGCTCCCTACGTGCCAGACAGCTGCTCTGGCAGAGATCCCACTTGGATGGAGCTGTTAGCACTCCCCTGGCATGGGAGCAAGTCATTGAATTTGGTTCAATTTTGATTTCACTTGCCCCAACAGGTCTTTGCAAGCAGAGTTAAGTGTCCAGTGAAGGGAGTTTGGTATGGGTGCCAGTCGACAAATTTGGTTTGATTTCGATTTCACTTGCCTCAACAGGTCTTCGCAAGCAGAGTTTTGTGTCCAAAGAAGGAAAGGTATGCATAAGTGTGCTGGGTACATTCTGGTAAAGGCCATGGGTTATGGTCTCACTTGTCCTGCCAGATCTTCTCACGCACAGCATATTTCCAAAGGTCTCAGTTGCTAGTCATTGCCTCCGAGACCTTTGGACCTTCTAAGACAAAAATCAGCCATTACTGATATAGTAAGATAGCAAATTTAATCCAGCCTGCCAGTTAATTGTGACATTAGTGACTTTTCAAACTCAGTTTTACTATATCATTAGTGGTTGATTTTGTCTTAGTGAATACTTGTGACTAATGAAGCTCAAAGAGGTAGACATATGTATTTAATGATACAACCATCTGCTACTGATGCATTTCTGTACTTTTTAATGCTGTACATTTATAAGGGATGAATATTGCAGTTTAGCTTTCAATGATGTGCTTTTAGTATGATATGTAGAATGCTAATTTGAACTAATACTGTTTTTGTCACTCATAATGAATGCATACATGTATGCTTACATAGACATACAAACATACATGCATAAATACACATACACACACATATATATGCTTGTATTTGCACGTGCACGTGCACACACACACACACACACACACACACACACACACACACAAAAGAAAACACCACTAACTGCTTTGGCACAGTTCCTGCAGTTAGATGTCTTTACTAAAGCTGACCACTTTGCAATGTGTACTGGGTGCTTTTTACATGGCAGTGGCACTAATGAGGCCACAAGTAGCTCACAAGTTAAGGCCCTTCAAGTAAGTGGGGTGAAGTATTGAGGGAGGTGGTTTTATACCAGGTGATGAGAGGTTGAAGTTTGATTGGGGGACAGGTGTCTTGCTGTAGAGGAGATACATGGTTACCCCAGAGTATATAATATATATATATATATATATACACTAGCTTTTCCACTAGTATATAGCTTTTAAGCAACTGACCCTGAATGGGAAGATCTGCAAACAGATCTGATTTGTTTTGGAGAATTTGTTGCAATTGCTTCCTCCAGAGTCATATCCCAATGAGGATCATATTCGTCGCAAAAAGTCATGTAAAAAAAATTCCCCAAAACAATTACAGTAATGAAAGAATAGGAATCCAAAATTTCAGGATTGCAAGTCTGGATTTGGCCTGGAATAGTTTTAATTTACTCATTATTCATTAGATTATAAAAATTGTTATCACACAAAAAAATTTATCGGAAAAAGTCAGGAGCTTTGTGTGTGTGTGTGTGTGAGAGAGAAAGAGAGAGAGAGAGAGAGAGAGAGAGAGAGAGAGAGGTGATGTTGGATAAGGGAATAGAGAGATAAATGAAATAGTCTAGGAAATGAAAAGTAGATTACAAGGATCTACAGAAATAGTTATGTACATCCTTCATAAAAAGACATAGCATTTTGCAACAGGGGACATGACAACTTACTTTCATACAGACAATACATAGTGGCAGAGCTAGAGTGTGTACCACATAGGGCAATCCAACTGCCCCCACCCCGCCAACAAAGCTATACTGGTTTATACAGCTGACCTCATCACCTGTTGCAGTACTGATATTGCACATATAAAAATTTGCCACAAGTCAACAAATGCAGTCTATGTATTTAATTGATATTCAACTCTTTTGATAACAATCTATGTGAAATCATCCCTGTTTCTATGATATAAAAACCTGTTTTAAAGAGGTAAATTTAAATCAAACCCTTCTAAATTAATTTTGTCATGTTCCAAAACCCAAATTGTTAATGACTTGAATGCGTAAAATTCTTGTTTATTTTCAGATTGATAGATAACGTCATTTATTTATCATACTTAGTGTAATTACATAGTTGAAATGCACATTTACTGTGGTATTTGTCCAGAAATAAAGTCTCTTAAGTCATAAGAGGAAAATGGAAAATCATCCTGGCTAGTAAGAATGCTTGATGCATTTCACTCTTGTTGGGCCTTGTTAATGGCATGTATTCACAGCTAACTACATGCTTTGATGAGATTTGTCACCTCTGGTATATAGGAAACTGAAAAACATTTGCTGGTATTGTGAATAGCTGCCCAGCTGAATAAAAATTCTCTATATGTATTAGAAGCAGAGTTAAGTTAAAATGCAGTTGGTGTTCTTGCTAGCTGATACTGGGATGATATTTTGTCTCTGATATATGCTGTGTTTTTAAATACAGCATGTCCATAAGATGTTATTTCTGGATGAATACTACAGTAATTTTCATTTCAACAATGTATTAACATCAAATATGATACATAGATGGCCATTTTAATTCAATACTACTTCTAATGCATATAATCATCATCATCATCATCATTGTTTAGCATCCGCTTTCCATGCTAGCATGGGTTGGACGGTTCAACTGGGGTCTGGGAAGCCAGAAGGCTGCACCAGGCCCAGTCTGATCTGGCAATGTTTCTACGGCTGGATGCCCTTCCTAACGCCAACCACTCCGTGAGTGTAGTGGGTGCTTTTTATGTGCCACCGCCACAGGTGCCAGGTGAGGCTGGCAATGGCCATGTTCGGATGGTTCTCTTACATGCCACTGGCGCTGGTTGATAATGTACTTTATTAGAAATATGGTCATGTAATAATTCAATTCTCTCAAATCATATCGTATAATTTAAAAACAAAAAAGGAAACATTGGACAATGTAGTTGAAGCTATACAAACAGATGGAGTGATCATAGTTAGAATGTCTTCAATCAGAATGCTGCTCAATCAAGACTGAATTGGGGGAGTGAAGATTCTACATTACAATCTCACCATTAACCACAGGACATTACTGCCTAGAGTCCCAGGACTCACAAAGCTGGTCACCCAGTTTCCATGGCAAATAAGCAACCAAGATCACAACATTTCCGTGAATGGGATGCTAGTCCATCACAGGGTTACTTATTTACAACTGAATGGACTAAGAATCAAAACTGTGATCCTGCAATTGTGACTGCAACACAGTAACCACTGGGCCACGTGCCACCACAATCATCAATCTACCTGCAATAAATTCTTTTAAAAGAATGAACAAACAACTAAAACCAACAGAACTCCCCACCTCCAGTTAAACTGTATCAACGGTTGGGCTTTGTTTTTTTTCAGAACTAAGAATTATTTCAAACTCTTGAAGAACTGCTGAGCCTACAAGATAAAACTAGACTCTAAAACAAAACATCTATATCAGAGGTATGCCTACTATGATCAGCCTGTTTGATAATGTGTCTTATCAGATGACAGAGTTTGATTTGGAAGTTTTGGCTGCTATTTTTACTAGGTTGAGCGACCGTATAGGGGTTTCCTCATTGGCTTGTTAATTATTTTTGTGGAAGAGTGCAATGAAGGCATTTCTATTCACTCACTCAGGACACAAATCTGTCTATCATGATGTCTGTCTTTCTCACTCTATATACCTATGTAGACCTTTTTCATACTAGCTAACCACTTGATTTATTCCTTCAACATGAAATCAACATTCAAAATACTGCCTAGATTCACCTGGGATTATACTTAAGGACCTATACCTTCACAGAAGTACGGACCAACTGCTATACCCACTGGAAGAAGATGAGCTGTGAACTTTATTCCCCTGTCTGTATTCCTCTATCTACTGTTTTACTCTTTATTCTTTACTATTTTATTCCTTTACTCCTTTATAAAATGTGAATTCCCTGTCTAGAACCTTCTTAGACACCTTGTCTCTGATGGAATACCCAGTATAAGAAGATGCTAACTTAACACTTGGGATATCCTAGAAACAGCTGTAAGACATCCAATAATTAATTACCTTAAATTCACTTTACTCAAATTAAATATTCTAAATAACTTTAGATACTCATCCTGCCTTGGTTTTTGTTGTCCTTTTCCCTCTAATATATACCTGCTAACTCGGAAGCCTATTACGGATCTCTAACTTCACCCTCAGTCGTGAAGTTGAAACCTAATGGATGATTTACAGAGTGAACCTATTCGTTTAGATCACTAGTGAACTAAACCCCTCATAACCAACCAGCAACCTACCTACCTAACTACATACATACATACATACATAAATACATATATAACAAATGAAAGACAGAAGATGGAATATATGAGAATTTGTTATTAATCATGAGAAATGTTTTGACACATCTAGCATCGATTCCTTTTGGGTGGGGCACTCAACAACTAGTTCAGGTGCATCCAGTGGTGCAGATTATCTCATCGGGTGATAAATAAATAAATACAACTTGTTAAAATGATTGTTCCGCAATGTAACTTTCCGTTTTGTAGAGAGAAAAACAGCCAAACGGAGGAAATATCTTCATTTATATAGACAATCAAAAATAAAATCACAGATGACAAAAAGAGAAACAAACATGCAATCCAGTGAGAAAAGTTTTAAAAATAACCGTTAACAGATATGGATGTATAAACGCCCTCAGGCAAGCTGCATGGCACGAATACACTCGCTCATACAAGCATCTGCAAAAATGTGAGAATATGCACACATGAGTTTTGGTGCACTCATGATCACAAAGCGAGTTAGTTATTTTCCTTGGTTTTTATAAGAATGGGGAGGTTAAAAGAAAACTTAAGTCATCCATACCTTAAATTAAATTAAATTAAGTTAACGGTTACTGAAAATTCATTCTCACTGCATTGTGCAAAAGTACATTTATATGCATGAAGGCATCTCAAGAGTTGTTCAGAAATTCTATTATCTTCTTGTTAGTCCACAGAATAGACAGGGATTCCTTGGAGCAGAGACAGCATCTCCTGGAAATTATATTGTATGGTTTGGCATACCTTACTATAGACCAATTAATGCTGTACTTCGTTTTATCCTCCTTCAGTCGCCATACAAAAGTCCGCCAAAGATGTTGAATGTCTCTTACTGATTGTCTTAAAGCTGGCAACATGGTTACGATAATGATTCTTAAATGTATCAGCCATCTGCCCAGTGTAAACATAGTGCCCTCCTTTTGTGTGCATGGTAAATTTATATAAAGCTTTGTACTCTTTTGATTTATCTCTGCATGAGCATTTATTTGTATATAAAGTAGTCCCGACTCCATAAACCAGCATTGTTACCATGCTAGCTGTACCATAAGTATTTCTACTACTACAAAATAGTTGTAGTTGGTGTTTATCAATGCGGTTTACATCTCCTTGGTTGGTATTTAGATACAAATGTTCGCTAGATCCAGCCGGTGGGTTATTGAACCTTTGCCGCATTTTGCTATTGTTTATCCGATGCATAAGCTGCTCTAAATTAGCAGAGTTGGCACAGGATACCTTCACTGAGTGTTGATTAAAAATAGCATGATGCTGATTAGATTTAGGAAAACACTTGTCCAAAGCAGCAAAAAATTTTCCAATGATCTTGGTTGAAACATGCAAACTGAAAATCGGGTTGAACCAGAGGACATTCTGATTCTTATATCTGTTGTTAGGCTTATTTGATTGAGTGTGTTGTACAGGATTGGAACAAAGAGTTGAATTATTATGTCGCATGTGTCTATGAGTTTTTGTTGGTAGTTCATTGATATGACCAATTCTGGCCTGTATTCTTCATCCGAGTGACTTCTCAAATGGTAACATTGTGGTGGTATACGATGTACATCGCAGTTGTAGAAATTACAGTGTTGCTTTTGCCTGCTTCTTGTATACATTGAATTTTTTCAGGGTACCCAGCCCTAGCTAGAGCATCATTATAATAAGATGCATGAGATTCGAAAATTTTATTGTTAGCAGATAATCTAGAGATTCTAGTAGAAATATTCTTAACTAGTCCCTGTATAATCGAGGGTGGATGGTTGGATGCTTCATTAATGTACTCAATATAATCATTTGGCTTATGAAATGGTTCAAATAATCCAGTATCAAGACAGAAGGTAGAATCAAGAAAATTCACTCTACGATAATCTTTATCTATAGTAATGTTTAGTACTAAATTTTTGGAAAGGCTAAAGAAATTTTTCCTATGCCTTTCTAACTGTACTTTGCTATTTCTGTCTAGAAAAAATAAGGCATCATTCCTATATAGACCCCATGTTACTTCCAGAAAGGAAGACTGGATAAATAAAAGGATATATATTCTGACTAGGTCACTAGCCTGAATGGAATCATGTGAGCCCATTGCTATATCAAATGCATTTTCCTTATCTATTCTACTCCATAATCTACCATCAAAATCTATTAGAGTGGCTTGCGCGGCAAGTATAATATCTATTTCGTGTCGGAACAAATCAGAATCTTCATGCTAAAAATCAGGGCTTGATTAAGAACGATTAGGTTGATAGTGGCAGAGTAGCTCTCTATATCTAGTTGCAAGAATTTACTAATTTCTAGAAGCTTGAACCATTCAACCATCTCTTGCGTATCAGACCAAAAGGTTAATCTAATTTTAGATTTAAGGATGGGTATTACTCTGTCAATGATTTTTTTTTACTAATAATGCCTATATCGGAGTTATTACTTGGAGTGGTTGGCATAGGAAGGGCATCCAGCTGTTGAAACCATACCAAATCAGACTGGAGTCTGGTGCAGCCTTTCAGCTTGCCAGCCCCAGTCAAACTGTCCAACCCATGCTAGCATAGACAACGAACGTTAAATGATGATGATGATTATGATATATGTATATACAGACATACAGACGGATTAATATTCCAGTTACATATATGACCACAGGCACCTGAGTGAATATACCATGAGTCTCAAGGCTGTACCTAGGAACAAACACTGCACCAATTGTACTGCACTTAAAAGACTCCAGATCCACACAAATTGCAGGTTTCGAGTAAGATGAATAATAAACAAATAACAACGGATGGATATTGGTTCATTCACTACAGCTGTTTCAAATGAGTTTTTTTTTTATTGATGAACAAAATTGTTACATCATGCAAAAAAACAAAACATTTTCCTCAAATGAATATACGTGAATTAAACATTTAAAAAAAAAGATATTCCAAGAATCCACATTATGTACTATTTGGCACATAATTTCCTGGCTAGCTTTAGTCAAAGACTGATTCATTTACCCTAGTCAGTAGCTTATACAGGAAAATCATCAAGGTAACAAGAATAGGGAGAGAGGTGAGGATCAGTTGTAGTGGGAGGAAGAATACAGAATAGGGGGTGAAAATCAGATATTCTGCTCTAACTTCAAAAGATAAAGTTATTTTATTTTATCTTTAAATAACTGGCCAATAAAGCTCAAGTAAAAGAATAAACATTAAAAGAGGTGAAAGACTTTTTTTATAGTGTGAGGAGGAATATAGTATAGGGGATGAGAATTTGATATCTTGTTCCAACTTCTAAGATAAGGTTAATTTTATTTCCATTCTTTAAATAGCAGGACAACAGAGTTCCAGCCAAAAATGAACATTAACGGATAATATAAATTAACAGAGAGAATTCTTCAAATAGAACACTCATACCTTCATATGTGTACAAAGTTACAATGGGACATCTAATACTAAAACGTAAAAATAAAATGAAAAACCCCTTACGTTGAGATAAAGAAACATGCATAAAGCATAAAAGTGTACACCAACCCACATCTATTTATACACATGTACCTACACTTACATTTATAATCATACACAATCCCAACTAGCCATATAACACCCATCAAGCCAAGCAAAATCGCATTCATGGCAGATTCCGGTGTCACGCAAATTGGCACCTGTGCCAGTGGCATAAAAAAAGCACCTCGGTGTCACGCAAATGGACCTTTGCCAGTGGCATGTAAAAGAACCTATTACACTCTCAGAGTGGTTGGCATTAAGAAGGGCATCCAGCCGTAGAAAACCACGCCAAATCAGACTGGACTCTGGTGCAGCCTTCTAACATGCCAGGCCAGTCAAACCGTCCAACCCATGCCAACATGGACAAGGGACGTTAAATGATGATGATGATGATCTCTTATATAAAATCTGTTCTGTCTGTGTGTGGCTTTTAGGATCTCGGACATCCTCCATCCGATTGCGCTCAAATTTGATATGTAGATACCGACGGTATCAGGGTGTGTATAAGTCTTCAAAAAATTACAAAAATCGATTCCAGGAGAGAAGGCGATCAATAAAGCTGTGGGAAATCGTTTTTCTTTGGAATAGAAAAAAAAAAGTCTATAATTATTTCTTCTTTTGTTGGTCTCAAATTTAGGTTAAATCAGTGTTTCTCGAAAGGGAGGCCTATGGGATGGTCAGACAAGTTGTTTTGAGAAAATTTGGTTCAAATGTTTGACAACTCAGCACTGTCCATTGGAC